>NC_061513.1:308581310-308629545 GCF_022539505.1 Lolium rigidum
CCATTGAGAGGTAGCCAGGCACCCGGGGGGGTGTTTGCGGCGATCATTAGCTTCAAGGGGAAGCCGCTGTCGGAAGAGATGCTATCCGATGAGCTCAAGCACCTAGTGGATGAGCTGTGGGATTGGCAAGTGCGCAGGCTCTCGGAGGTGGAATTTTCCGTCGTTTTCCCCTCCCGTGAGACGCTTAGGCTGAGCACGGGTAGTGGCAAGCTGTACCTCCCGCTGAGCAAGACGGACACCGCGATCCGTGAAGCCTTCCTGGCTCCGAAGCCGAGTGTGATGCTTCCGTTGACTTGGGTGCGCCTGACAGGGGTCCCGGAGGATCTGATGACGAAGGAGAGGCTCATGGCAGCGTTTGCGATGGTGGGAAGGCCATTTGAGGTGGATGAGCTGTCTGTCAAGAAAAGGGACTCGGAGCCGATTCGCATGCGTTTCCATTGCCGATTCCCAGAGAGGATCAAGGGATCGATCCAAGTGTTCGTCAATGGGGAAGGGTTCACGGTTGATACGTCTCCAACGTATCGATAATTTCTTATGTTCCATGCTACTTTATTGATGATACCTACATGTTTTATGCACACTTTATGTCATATTCGTGCATTTTACGGAACTAACCTATTAACAAGATGCCGAAGTGCCGGTTCACGTTTTCTGCTGTTTTTGGTTTCAGAAATCCTAGTAACGAAATATTCTCGGAATTGGACGAAATCAACGCCCGAGGTTCCTATTTTTCCCGGAAGCTTCCAGATCACCGAAGAGGGGCCAGAGATGGGCTAGGGGGGCCCCACACCACACCTGGGCGCGGGCCCAGGCCTGGCCGCGCCACCTGGTGGTGAGGGCACCCCTTCGACCCTCCTGCGCCGCCTCTTCGCCTATTTAAAGCCCCTGCATCGAAAACCCTTACGAAGAAAGCCACGATACGCGAAACCTTCCAGAGCCGCCGCCATCGCGAAGCCAAGATCTGGGGGACAGGAGTCTCTGTTCCGGCACCCTGCCGGACGGGGAAGTGCCCCCGGAAGGCTTCTCCATCGACACCGCTGCCATCTCCACCGCCATCTTCATCACCGCTGTCTGCTCCCATGAGGAGGGAGTAGTTCTCCATCGAGGCTCGGGGCTGTACCGGTAGCTATGTGGTTCATCTCTCTCTATGTACTTCAATACAATAATCTCATGAGCTGCCTTACATGATTGAGATTCATATGATGATGCTTGTAATCTAGATGTCATTGTGCTAGTCAAGTGAGTTTTACTTATGTGATCTCCAGGAGACTCCTTGTCCCACGTGTGTAAAGGTGACGAGTGTGTGCACCGTGTGGGTCTCTTAGGCTATATTTCACAGAATACTTATTCAACTGTTATGAATGGCATAGTGAAGTGTTTATTTATATCTCTTTATGATTGCAATGTGTTTTGTATCACAATTTATCTATGTGCTACTCTAGTGATGTTATTAAAGTAGTTTTATTCCTCCTACACGGTGTAATGGTGACGGTGTGTGCACTCGTGTTAGTACTTGGTTTATGCTATGATCATGATCTCTTGTAGATTGCGAAGTTAACTATTGCTATGATAGTATTGATGTGTATTATTCCTCCTACATAAGCATGAAGGTGACAAGTGTGCATGCTATGTTAGTACTTGGTTTAGTCGTTTCGATCTTTCATGCACTCTAAGGTTATTTAAATATGAACATTTAATTGTGGAGCTTGTTAACTCCGGCATTGAGGGTTCGTGTAATCCTACGCAATGTGTTCATCATCCAACAAGAGAGTGTAGAGTATGCATTTATCTATTCTGTTATGTGATCAATGTTGAGAGTGTCCACTAGTGAAAGTCTAATCCCTAGGCCTTGTTCCTAAATACTGCTATCGCTGCTTGTTTACTATTTTACTGCATTACTACTGCTGCGTTACTACTGCTTGTTTACTTCCCGCAATATTACTACCATCAACTGCACGCCAGCAAGCACTTTTCTGGCGCCGTACTACTGCTCATATTTATTCATACCACCTGTATTTCACTATCTCTTCGCCGAACTAGTACACCTATTAGGTGTGTTGGGGACACAAGAGACTTCTTGCTTTGTGGTTGCAGGGTTGCATGAGAGGGATATCTTTGACCTCTTCCTCCCCGAGTTCGATAAACCTTGGGTAATCCACTTAAGGGAAACTTGCTGCTCGTTCTACAAACCTCTGCTCTTGGAGGCCCAACACTTGTCTACAAGAATAGAAGCACCCATAGACATCAAGCACTTTTCACGGCGCCGTTGCCGGGGAGGGAAGGTAAACGGCACTCACACATTGGCAAGCCCGGCAACTAAGCACTTTTCCTCCCTCGTCAACTACGCGCCAAGTACTTTTCTGGCACCGTTGCCGGGGAGGAAAGGTAAAAGGCACTCATACTCTGGTTCCAGGTAACAGTACTTTTCTGGCGCCATTGTGTGTGTGCTCGAAGCTATTTCCTTTAGACTCTGCAATTGCGACATTTGGTTTCTTGTTTACACTAGTTGGGCACAATGGAAAACAACAAAAATATGAGAGATCTTTATGAACTTTATCTTGAATTAGGACATGATGTGTTTGAAGAGAGAATTAAAAAACCCATGGAACTTTATATGCATGCTAATGGGAATGTTATTAATATGAATGCTTTGAACACCATTGTTGCTAATGCTATGGAAAATTCTAAGCTTGGGGAAGCTGGCTTTGATGAGCATGATATTTTTAGTCCCCCAAGCATTGAGGAGAAAATTTACTTTGATGATACTTTGCCTCCCATTTATGATGATTATAATGATAGTAGTCTTTTGTTACCACCTGTTATGGAGGATAAATTTGATTATGATTACAATATACCTCCTATATTTGATAGCTACTTTGTTGAATTTGCTCCCACTACAATTAATAAGAATGACTATGCTTATGTTGGGAGTAGTAATTATTTTATGCATGAGACTCATGATAAGAATGTTTTAAGTGATGGGTATATTGTGGATTTCATCAATGATGCTACTGAAAGTTATTATGAGAGAGGGAAACATGGTTATATTCATCTTAATAATATTAAGTTTCCCCTCTTTATGTTGAGAATCTTGAAGTTACTCGTGTTTTATCCTTTTATGCTTGTCACTTTGCTCTTCATGAATTCATTTGGGTATAAGATTCTTCTGCATAGGAAGCATGTTAGGCTTAAATGTGTTTTGAATTGCCTCTTGAAGCTCTCTTTTGCTTCAAATACTATTTCTTGCGGGTGCATCACCAAAATTGCAGAGCCCATCTTAATGGCTATAAAGAAAGAACTTCTTGGGAGATAACCCATGTGTTATTTTGCTACAGTACTTTGTTTTATATTTGTGTCTTGGAAGTTGTTTACTACTGTAGCAACCTCTCCTTATCATGTTTTTGTGCCAAGTAAAGTTTCTATGCTAAAGTTGATGTTATATTTGGGATCGCTGCGCAGAAACAGCGTTGTCTGTCTGTCACGAATCTGGGCACAGGCCTCTGTAGAAAATTCGAAAAAATCTGCCAATTTACGAGCGTGATCCTCAGATATGTACGCAACTTTCATTAGTTTTGAGTTTTTCCATTTGATCAAGTCTGGTGCCAGCTTTAAATTTGTCTTTACGGACTGTTCTGTTTTTGACAGATTCTGCCTTTTATTTCGCATTGCCTCTTTTGCTATGTTGGATTCATTTCTTTGATCCATTAATGTCCAGTAGCTTTATGCAATGTCCAGAAGTGAAAATAATGATTGTGTCACCTCTGAATGTGTGAATTATTAATTGTGCACTAACCCTCTAATGAGTTTGCTTGAAGTTTGGTGTGAAGGAAGTTTTCAAGGGTCAAGAGAGTAGTATGATATACTATGATCAAGAGGAGTGAAAGCTCTAAGCTTGGGGATGCCCCCGTGGTTCACCCCTGCATATTTTAAGAAGACTCAAGCGTCTAAGCTTGGGGATGCCCAAGGCATCCCCTTCTTCATCGACAAAGTATCGGGTTCCTTCTCTTGAAACTATATTTTTATTCGGTCACATCTTATGTACTTTACTTGGAGCGTCCGTGTGTGCTTTTATTTTTGTTTTGTTATCTTAGTTCTCTGAATAAGTTCATCCTTGTGTGGGAGAGAGGCACGCTCCGCTGGTTCGTATGAACACATGTGTTCTTAGCTCATAATATTCATGGCGAAGTTTCCTCTTCGTTAAATTGTTATATGGTTGGAATTGGAAAAATGCTACATGTAGTAATTGGTAAAATGTCTTGGATAATTTGATACTTGGCAATTGTTGTGCTCATGTTTAAGCTCTTGCATCATATGCTTTGCACCCATTAATGAAGAAATACATAGAGCTTGCTAAAATTTGATTTGCATATTTGGTCTCTCTAAGGTCTAGATAATATCTAGTATTGAGTTTTGAACAACAAGGAAGACGGTGTAAAGTCTTATAATGTTTACAATATGTCTTTTATGTGAGTTTTGCTGCACCGGTTCATCCTTGAGTTTGCTTCAAATAACCTTGCTAGCCTAAACCTTGTATCGAGAGGGAATACTTCTCATGCATCCAAATACTTGAGCCAATATTCATGCCATTTGTGTCCACCATACCTACCTACTACATGGTATTTCTCCGCCATTCCAAAGTAAATTGCTTGAGTGCTACCTTTAAACAATTCAAAAGTTATTACCTCTTATTTGTGTCAATGTTTTATAGCTCATGAGGAAGTATGTGGTGTTTATCTTTCAATCTTGTTGGGCAACTTTCACCAATGGACTAGTGGCTTCATCCGCTTATCCAATAACTTTGCAAAAAGAGCTGGCAATGGGATTCCCGAGTCCCAAATTAATTAACAAAAATAGACACTCCTCCATGGTATGTGATTGTTGGACGGCACCCGAAGGATTCGGTTAGCCATGGCTTGAGAAAGCAAAGGTGGGGAGGAGTGTCATCGTAATAAAACTAAAATAAAAAGGCACTCCTTCATGGTATGAGATTGTTGGCGGGCACTCGAGGATTCGGTTAGCCATGGTTTGTGAAAGAAAGGTTGGAAGGAGTGCCACCCAAAAATAAAATAAAATGGGAGCCGCTCTTTGAAGGTTTGTCCGGCAAGGGGTTAGAGTACCCGCTACCATTCGTTGACAACAACAAACACCTCTCAAAACTTTACTTTTATACTCTCTTGATGTTTTCAAAATCAAAGCTCTAGCACAAATATAGCAATCGATGCTTTCCTCTTTGAAGGACCTTTATTTTACTTTTATTGTTGAGTCAGTTTACCTATCTCCCTCCACCTTAAGAAGCAAACACTTGTGTGAACTGTGCATTGATTCCTACATACTTGCATATTGCACTTGTTATATTACTTTATGTTGACAATATCCATGAGATATACATGTTACAAGTTGAAAGCAACCGCTAAAACTTAATCTTCTTTTGTGTTGCTTCAATGCCTTTACTTTGAATTTATTGCTTTATGAGTTAACTCTTATGCAAGACTTATTGATGCATGTCTTGAAAGTGCTATTCATGAAAAGTCATTGCTTTATGATTCATTTGTTTACTCATGTCATTACCATTGTTTTGATCGCTGCATTCATTACATATGTTTACAATATGATCAAGTTTATGATGGCATGTCACTTCGAAATTATCTTTGTTATCGTTTTACTCGCTCGGGACGAGCAGAACTAAGCTTGGGGATGCTGATACGTCTCCAACGTATCGATAATTTCTTATGTTCCATGCTACTTTATTGATGATACCTACATGTTTTATGCACACTTTATGTCATATTCGTGCATTTTACGGAACTAACCTATTAACAAGATGCCGAAGTGCCGGTTCTCGTTTTACGCTGTTTTTGGTTTCAGAAATCCTAGTAACGAAATATTCTCGGAATTGGACGAAATCAACGCCCGGGTTCCTATTTTTCCCGGAAGCTTCCGGATCACCGAAGAGGGGCCAGAGATGGGCTAGGGGGCCCCACACCACACTGGGCGCGGGCCCGAGGCCGGCCGCGCCACCCGGTGGTGAGGGCACCCCTTCGACCCTCTGCGCCGCCTCTTCGCCTATTTAAAGCCCCTGCATCGAAAACCCTTACGAAGAAAGCCACGATACGCGAAACCTTCCGAGCCGCCGCCATCGCGAAGCCAAGATCCGGGGACAGGAGTCTCTGTTCCGGCACCCCGCCGGGACGGGGAAGTGCCCCGGAAGGCTTCTCCATCGACACCGCTGCCATCTCCACCGCCATCTTCATCACCGCTGCTTGCTCCCATGAGGAGGGAGTAGTTCTCCATCGAGGCTCGGGGCTGTACCGGTAGCTATGTGGTTCATCTCTCTCTATGTACTTCAATACAATAATCTCATGAGATGCCTTACATGATTGAGATTCATATGATGATGCTTGTAATCTAGATGTCATTGTGCTAGTCAAGTGAGTTTTACTTATGTGATCTCCGGAGACTCCTTGTCCCACGTGTGTAAAGGTGACGAGTGTGTGCACCGTGTGGGTCTCTTAGGCTATATTTCACGAGAATACTTATTCACTGTTATGAATGGCATAGTGAAGTGCTTATTTATATCTCTTTATGATTGCAATGTGTTTTGTATCACAATTTATCTATGTGCTACTCTAGTGATGTTATTAAAGTAGTTTTATTCCTCCTACACGGTGTAATGGTGACAGTGTGTGCACTCGTGTTAGTACTTGGTTTATGCTATGATCATGATCTCTTGTAGATTGCGAAGTTAACTATTGCTATGATAGTATTGATGTGTATTATTCCTCCTACATAAGCATGAAGGTGACAGTGTGCATGCTATGTTAGTACTTGGTTTAGTCGTTTCGATCTTTCATGCACTCTAAGGTTATTTAAATATGAACATTTAATTGTGGAGCTTGTTAACTCCGGCATTGAGGGTTCGTGTAATCCTACGCAATGTGTTCATCATCCAACAAGAGAGTGTAGAGTATGCATTTATCTATTACTGTTATGTGATCAATGTTGAGAGTGTCCACTAGTGAAAGTCTAATCCCTAGGCCTTGTTCCTAAATATCGCTATCGCTGCTTGTTTACTATTTCTTTGCATTACTACTGCTGCGTTACTACTGCTTGTTTACTTCCCGCAAT
Organism: Lolium rigidum; assembly: GCF_022539505.1. Taxonomy (NCBI): domain Eukaryota; kingdom Viridiplantae; phylum Streptophyta; class Magnoliopsida; order Poales; family Poaceae; genus Lolium; species Lolium rigidum. The sequence continues at coordinate 308,588,436 of NC_061513.1, forward strand.
ATTACTACCATCAACTGCACGCCAGCAAGCACTTTTCTGGCGCCGTACTACTGCTCATATTTATTCATACCACCTGTATTTCACTATCTCTTCGCCGAACTAGTACACCTATTAGGTGTGTTGGGGACACAAGAGACTTCTTGCTTTGTGGTTGCAGGGTTGCATGAGAGGGATATCTTTGACCTCTTCCTCCCTGAGTTTGATAAACCTTGGGTAATCCACTTAAGGGAAACTTGCTGCTGTTCTACAAACCTCTGCTCTTGGAGGCCCAACACTGTCTACAAGAATAGAAGCACCCGTAGACATCAACGGTGGGGGTACAAGCGGAGTCTCCACCGCGCGGGGGTGCTGGGGGTTCAGGGGGACCGCCTAAGCCGCCGACACACCAGGACGAGGATGATGATGAGTCCGATGGCTTCTCCACGGACAATGAGTGGAACAGGCACCGACATAGAAAGAACAAGGATGGCGATAAGGCTATGGAGGAGGCAACGGCGAAAGGAAAGTCGACGCCGGCAGCTACGACTGGCAAGAGCCACAAGGGGGTGGCTGAGGCGGGGTAGGGCTCACAGTCCGCACCCCCGACTAGGATGGGGACGGGGACGGCTGGTCTGAAGCTGGACCAGTATGGGACAAACCTGTTGGGCGCTTCGACCCACTTTTCCTTCCTTCCCCCGCTTACCTGTGGGCAGGAGGTGCCACAGATGGAGCTGGCTGGGGCGGAGAATGGCCGGGTGGGCCTGGAGGGGTCGTCGATATCCACGGTGACGGACCCCCTCTCCTCGTGGTCGGTGGACAGCCCGGAGCCGATGGGCCCACCGGCCAAGGTGGCCAGGCGGGAGGCGGCGGCTGATGCCGTGGCGGAGGAGGTGCTGGTGGTGGGAGTGACTGAGGAGGAGGGGGTGTCGAGGAGGGCCAGGAGGTGGTCAAGGACCTGCTACGGGAGACGCGGGAGGCGACCCCGGTGGCGCGTGGGCTACGATCGGCGGCCATCCCCTACGCGTGGCGGACGGCGAGCAAGCCGGCCACGACGGTGCGCAAGAGCGCGAGGCACGGGAAGGGGGCGACGACCTCGACGGTGATGGAGAAGGCACAACAGCTCGCGGCGGACAAGAACCTGGAAACGGTCATCATCAACAAAGTCGTCGACAAAGGTACGGACTTCGCCGTCTTGGACATACTTCCCGACTCCCATCTCTCTTCCGTTGTTAAGGATAGTTGCATCATCTTCTCGCCTAGCAAGGGGAGCCCGGGGGAGGCTCTCTCCCTTGTAAGGGCAAAAGAACGTGTCCAGGCGGCTCTCGCGGCCACGGCACGAAGGCTGCGGTTGGAGACGGAGGCCCGCAAGCTGGCCGAAGCTGACCTCCCAGACACTGCGTGTGAGCGACAGGGTGCCCTCGACGCATAGGAACCCGGCCCTAGTATGGGGCCACCTCTCGGGGACAGATAAGTGGAGGATGAATCTCCGGACCGGGTGCAGGGAACGCACTCGCCGTCCCTGGCGGCGCAGGACTTGGGTGGGGCGAAGGGCCGCACCATCCAGGCCCCCAAGCGGAGGCGGAAGAAGTCCTCGCTTACGGTCAAGAAGGGCTTGAGTAAGCGTCGGGGATCATCATGAGGTTCCTTGTCCAAAACATCCGAGGATGGGGGGCGCCAGGGAGGCGGACCCAGCTGAAGGACATCTTCAGGGCGGATCAAGTTGATATTATTGGTTTGCAGGAGACCATCAAACAGGACTTCTCGGCACAGGAACTTCGTTGGCTTGAACATGGTGGTCAATTCAATTGGAATTGGGTGCCTGCTAGGGGGCACTCGGGGGGGGGGGGGCTCCTGCTTGGATTCAGGGATGAATTCTTTGAGGTTGGGTTCTGGAGGAAGGGCTCCTTCTTTATCAGCGCTGACATCCTACAGCGAAACAACAACCTTAAATGGCGGTTCATGCTTGTGTACGGCCCGGCGGATCACTCACGGACGTCTCAGTTTCTGGACGAACTCGAAACGGAAGTGGCTGACTGCCTTTTGCCGATTGTGGTGGCAGGGGATTTCAACCTCGTCCGATGGGCGGAGGATAAGAGCAATGGGGCAGTCAATTGGCCAAGGGTGCGCTGCTTTAATGATGTCCTAGCAAACCTATCCTTGAGGGAAATCTGTCAGGCAGGGGCTCGGTATACATGGACGAACAACCAGGCGTCCCCGATTCGTTCGGTGTTGGACAGAGTGTTTGTTTCTCCATCCTGGGAGGCTATCTTTCCCCTTGCTTCTCTGGCGGCAGTCACGAGGATTGGCTCTGACCACTGCCCCCTGATCCTGGATAATGGGGAGAGAGGTCTTGTGCGATCTCCACGTTTCTTTTTTCAAACGTGGTGGTTCGGGGTACCGGACTTTGGGGAGCTGGTACGGGGCAGGATTGACTCTGCCATCTCTGCTGCGCGGGGACACGGAGGTCAAGTATTGACCTGTGGCGGCTTATCGCCCGAGGGCTCGGGCAATTCCTCAAGGGATGGGGTGCCAACCTTGGGAAGGAGCGTCGGGTGTTCCGCGAAGGTGCGCTAAGCGGATTCAGGAGTTAGATGTGGAGGCGGATGCTAACGGGCTGGACGAGGAGGGATGGGCTCTCCGGTACAGCCTGGAGGATCAAATTATTGCGTCAGACAGTCTCGAGGAGGAATATTGGAGACAGCGGAGCCGTGTGCAGTGGACGCTTAAGGGAGACGCATGCACCGCCTATTTTCATGCGTTTGCTAATGGTAGACGCCGGAAATGCATGATTCCACGCCTGATTACGGATAACGGGGTGATTACCGTACAACAGGACCTGGTGGACCACATCTACGGCTTCTACCAGGGGCTCATGGGGTCGGTGGGGGAGGAGAAGATGTTCTCCTTAGGCCCGGACCTGTGGCCGGTGGAGGATCGGGTCTCTCAAGGGGAGAATGATGACCTGCATCTTACTTTTATGCCTGAGGAGTTGGATGCGGTGCTCGCTGAGATGAAACCGGATTCGGCTCCTGGACCGGATGGGCTACCGGTGGCGTTCTTTAAGAGGTTCTGGGAGAGCCTCAAAGGACCTATCCTCAACATCTTGAACGATTTTGCTCTAGGGAGAGTAGATATTGCGTGTCTCAACTATGGTATCATATCTTTAATTCGAAAGATTAGAGGGGCGGACGAGATTAGACACTACAGACCTATTGCGCTTATTAATGTGATTTTTAAATTTGTAGCTAAAGCATATGCGACTAGATTGACCCCGATTGCTCATAGGACGATTGACAGGAGCCAAACGGCCTTCATTAGAGGCCGCTGCACTACGAGGGGTGCTGGCACTTCATGAGATTGCCCATGAGTTACGTGTTAAAAAGCTCAAGGGTCTGCTGCTTAAGCTGGACTTTGAAAAGGCTTATGATCGAGTGAACTGGGAGTTCCTCCGTGAAGTTCTACTGAGGAAGGGTTTCTCAGCTGGGATGGTTCACGGAGTTGATGCAACTTGTCTCGGGAGGACAAGCTGCGATCAACATTAATGGTGAGGTGGGACGATATTTCCGTAATGCCCGGGGGTAAGACGAGGGGACCCTCTATCCCCCATTCTCTTTGACTTTATGGTAGATGCTTTGGCGGCTATCCTTACAAGGGCCAAGGAGAGCGGACACATCCAGGGGGTTGTGTCACACCTGATTCCAGGGGGAATCACACACCTACAGTATGCGGACGACACTATGATCATGATTGAGCCTTCTGACCTTGGGATTGCGAACCTGAAGCTCCTCTTGCTTTGCTTCGAGAACATGTCAGGTCTCAAGATCAACTTTACAAAGAGCGAGGCGATTGTCACAGGGGTTGATGACGCGGAGAGACGTAGGATTGCTGACTTGCTTAATTGCAATCTTGGGGACTTGCCCATGACCTATCTGGGCCTCCCGGTCTCGGACAAGACCTTATCGGTCGCAGACTGGTACTTCTTGACGGAGAAAGTGGGTCATAGGGTCGACCCATGGCAGGGACTCTTTACGGCTACGCGGGGAGGCTCGAGTTGACTAATTCGTGTCTGTCGATCCTTCCGATGTTCGCAATGGGGATCTACCTTCTCCACGAGGCGACACACGGGGAAATGAATAAGTCCAGAGCCCGCTTCTTTTGGGAAGGAGTCGGGAATAAGAGGAAGTACCATATGGTGGATTGGGCGACCGTTTGCAAGCCTAAGGAGCTTGGAGGATTGGGAATCCTCAACACGAAGCTGATGAACATTGCGCTGATGTTGAAGTGGATTTGGAAGCTCTACCAGGGAGCAGAGGGTCTTTGGGTTGACCTGCTCCAAGCCAAGTACCTGGGGGGGAATGATATCTTCTCCCCGCTTGTGCCAACGAAGGGTTCCCAGTTTTGGAATGCCATACAAAAAATCAAATGGTACTTCAAGCTGGGTGCGAAGCACAAGGTTGCGGGCGGGAGACGCACTTACTTCTGGCTTGATTGGTGGACGGGGAAGGGTCCCCTGAGATTGCTTTTTCCCCGCCTCTTTCGGTCTCTGTGACAACCATTTTGCCACGGTTGCGGGAGTGCGGGACGCCAATGGGTGGCACATCAGGTTTCGGCGGACCTTTGGCACTGCGGAGGTCGTGGAATGGGAGAACCTCTGTAGGATCTTTGACCTCCACCCGTTCTCGGAAGGGGAGGACGAGGTGTCATGGGCTCTCGAACCTTGCGGGATCTTCTCCACCGGAGTCCATCTACGGGCGCATGTCGCAAGGGGCGGCGGTGACGCACTTTAGAGAGGTCTGGAAAACTAGGGTCCCGCCCAGGATTAGGGTCTTTCTGTGGCAACTTATCAGGAGCCGGCTCCCGTCAGGAGTGCAGGTTGCTAAGAGGAACGGACCAACGACAGGGGCGTGCGCCTTCTGCGGGGAAGAGGAGGACTGTAACCATATCTTCTTCTCATGCCATCTTGCCAAACTGGCATGGGCCGGAGCTAGGGAGCTCCTGCAATGTGATTGGAACCCAGCAGGGGCTGGGCAACTCATCGCGTTAGTCCAGAGTCTTTCGGGGTCCCTACGTAGGCTAGCTTGGTTCACCTTTGCGGCCCAAAGTTGGGCGCTTTGGAATATTAGGAACAAACTAGCTATGGAAGGAAAGCTTATCAACAACCCCGGCTGATATCTTCTTCTACATGCACTCGTATATGCAGCGGTGGAGGGTTACGAGTCAGACCGAAGGACCGTGCGACTTTGGACGTGGTGATGGAAGGGGTTAGGAGGCTCCAGACGACGACGCGAGCGCAAGCGGGAGGAAGCCAGAGATCGTCTTGACAGCCGTGTTGTTGTTTATGTGGGTTGGCTTCTTGTATCCTCTAGACTGTTGGTGTGTGGAGTGATGATGTGTTTGGGTTCAGACTAGGGACCGGTTTGTAAGCTATCTGAACCTGTGGTTGCCGTGTGGCTTTATTTATATAAAGCTGGGCCTATGGCCTTATGTTTAAAAGGGAAGCATGGGAGGGTGCGGCGGCTCGCAGGGGCATTGACCGGTGCGGCGGCTCGGAGGTGCGGTTGCTTGGGCGGCGGGTCTGCCAGCACGGCGGCGAGCGCTCGCAGGCGAGGCGGTGGGAATCAGGAACGGCGGCGCCGGGCGCTGCCGTCCGTCCGCCACATGCGCAGCGCCATCCATCCTCAACCGCCGGCCGCATTGGGGTTAATTGGATTAAGTGTGGCAGAGGAGGGCCTGAGCTTATTGGCTCCAGCGGCGGCAGTGGAGCTCGTCGTAGCCCGGTGCTCCCATCGGCGGGAGATGCATTTCTCCTTTTTTTTTCTTGATGTATTTCTCTGCAAGTTCCATGTCGTTCGTAGCAGTAGCAATGTGCATCTCCTAAAAGTGCAGGTTAGCAGCTGCCAGTCCCACGTGGTCCACAAGATAACAGGCATAAAAGGTATTCACGCTGTTTGATCGCCGTGAGGCAGAAAACGAATCGCAGCGCTGATCCAACGATGGCTAGACCGTGCTCACGTACCCCCTGAACACCAAATCCACTCTCGAGATGAGTGTGTGTTACAAGATTGTTAATGCATGTAGAGCAGATCACACTTGTAGAAAGCATGCCTTTCGTCACGGGCCGGAACCAAACGCCTGGCCACGTCGCCCCGAATCCGCCCAATCGTACGACACCCATAGGTTCCGATCGCTAGGAACCTTTTATTCCGGTTGGTATCCCAAACCGGGACCAAAGGGTTTTGCGGCTCGCTGCGCCTGCCGACACCCCTTTAGTCCTGGCTGGTGACACGAGCTGGGACATAAAGTCGAACGTCGTTCCCGCGAAAGTGTTACCATTACTGGCGCGCAGAAATCGATTGTCACACGCCAGCCACAGGAATTTGGGTCGCCGGCGCCGGCGGCCAACCACGGGAATTGATCACCTGGTGGCTGGCTTGTTCATCTTCATCTCCTTTTCTTTATATGCCTCACATCTTCTCCATCTTGCCACACACATTCTTTACATCTCCATCTCATTTCCTCTACCAAAAAGATCTCCTCTCCGTCGACGTTTCGGACTCAATGGAGCACCTCGCGCGTCCAGACGATCAAATGTTGAGACGATCAACATGGCTATCATAGCTAACTAGCTGCCAATAACTTCTAGCCACCTCGAAGCCCAGACGAGCGTCCAGAGCGGCATAGCGCACTTGCTCATAGCTCAATGGAACATTGGCCCACCCAAATAACAGTTCATCTACTTTTTCTTCTGCGGCATCCTTCTTCTTGTGCTTTTTCCTCTTCTTCTTCTCAAGATTTATCCCAATGATAGAATCCACCAGATCATATAGACTCGGAATTTGATTATTGGTGGGACTCGGGAGTATCTTCTAGAGGTCGAACGCAAAAGTAATATGAATACCGTAGGGACTTACCATTTCCACATCCTTTCCGATAGCCGCGCCGAAGAATTTGATGGTCTCGTCCTGCAAGAACTTCTTGAGAACTTGTGGCACTTCATCAGCCTGACAAATCTGGAATACCAAATTCTCGGACGCCACCGAGAGTTGAAAGACGGCGGCACGCTGATCACTCTCGCGAGGGTGGTGAACTCGCAGTCCAATCCGATGCACTTGATTGGTGCGTTGTCGAGGTAGTTACTCTTCACGATGCGGATCCACTTCTCCACCTTCTTGCACGGGGAGTGACCGTGATATTAAAAGACATCCTTTCGACCATTAGGTGGTATACCCGAGTTCGAGGAGCCGGGTCGCGCACGAGGTGCTCCATTGAGTCTGAAACGTCGACAGAGAGGAGAGTTTTTTTGGTGGAGGAGATGAGATGGAGATGTGAAGAATGTGTGTGGCAAGATGGAGAAGATGTGAGGCATATAAAGGAAAGAATTATCATTTGTATTAGCTAGGGATTGAATTTACATACGCACCCGTAGTAGCTATGGATGAATTGACGAACTTGTAGATTGGTTGTGTCTGATGGTGGTGTAGTATGACAAGGTGACCTCTAGAGAGAAGAGGTGACCCCAATCGTAGCTTGCATGCTACCAAACAACAAACATTGCATCGCCTAAGCCATTTAGGCTTGCATGGGGCCTACCAATCATCGATAGGCTTTTGGCCTAGTAATGCAAACCAGGGCCACCAAACGAAGTGGAGGTTTTGGTCCGGAGCTCATTTTGGACGGGCTACCAGTCTACGACCCCCAACGCATGTTGCAGATATGCCGAGAGACAATAAAATGGTTATTATTATATCTTTGTGTTTATGATAAACATTTATATCTCATGCATACTTGTATTAGCTGGAAACATTGGTACACGTGTGTTTTATAAACAAACTGGAGTCTCTAGCAAGCCTCTCGTTTAACTAGCTTGTTGATTAGTCGATGATCAAGGTTTTCTAGTCATGAACATTGGATGTTGTTAATAACAAGATCACGTCATTAGGAGAACATGATATGATGGATACATACCTATACTAAGCGTAGCGATAAGATCGTCATTGAGTTTGTTTTGATGTAGCTCTTTAATGCATGGTAACCTAATCCTTAGACCATGAGATCGTGTTAATCACTAACAACAGAGAAATGCTTTGATGATATCAAACGTCACACCGTAACAGGGTGATTATAAAGGTGGCATTGGGTATTCTGAAAGTGATAGTTGAGGCTCATGGGATTTTGTCCATCCTAATGACAGAGAGATATATATGCTCTCGACCCTCTCGGTGAGATATCATCCAATTAACTTGCAAGCATGTGAATATGTCACAGGGGATATCATATCACAGAATAAGTAAAGAATGCTTATCAGTAACGAGATTGAACTAGGTTTGAAGATAGCAATGATTAAATCTCGGAAAATTAAAGTATCGCGAGGCACATGGAATTGGTATCAAATGTATATGGTTCATTCGATCATGAGGTTACCGTTGAATGTATATGAGCCGCTGTGGATCTTCAGGTCTCGCTATAGATTATCGATCGAAGAGGTGTCTCAATCATATCTGCATCGTTCACGAACGGTAGGGGTAGGGTGACACATGTAATCACAGTTTCACTATCGTGTGTAATTTTGAGATTTGGCCCGGGCTGTAAGCCCACTACTAACCCACATGACTGGCCCATGAACTGCACAGCACACAGCATACGAACGAAACGGGCAAACCCTTCCTGTATACGTCCCTTGCTGCCCGTGTCGCTGCTCGTTGCGGCGGGACGTGCGAGGCGCCACGCCGCCACTCCATCGTCGCCGGCTTGCTGCTTCCTGTTCCCCATTCCCCCTCGTCGCGCCGTCCGTCTCCGCCGTTCCCCATTACGCTGCTGTGCTGCCGCCGTGCCGCGTCGGCCCGCCTCGCCTCCTCCGTGCACTGCTCCACCTCCGCACTACCGAGGCAGGCTCGCCTGCTACGCTGCTTCCTTCCGCGCCTGCGCCTCCTCCGTCCGCCCTACCGCGAGCTTCTGTTCCCCGTTGGGCTGCGGCTACGCCTCCCCCTATCCTCCCCAGCAGCCAGGACCCAGGAAAAGCCCCAAGGGCTAGGTAATCTCTATCCCTCTCAACCCGCCTGTCCTATTGATTTGATTCCTTGATTTAATGAAATTGCTATCCATTTCCTGTTAAAACAATAGAAGGTGAAGAGATTTCATCCGTTAGTCTCAATGCCCAACTAATCAGCAACTCCCAAACTGAACCTTCTTCTACTGTTTATGTGGGAGCCTCAGATCAACTAAGCCATTTATTTGTTACAAAGTATACTATCTTTTGTATCCCCGTGCTTCCATTTCTAGTTTTATCATCGTCTTTTATGAACTTTGTTGGATCGTTAACAGTTGAGTTGAAATTATATGTTCATCTTCGCAATCGAACCAAAAAAAAATTATACTTTGACTATCTTTTGTATCCCCGTATTGCCATTTATAGTTTTCTTATCGTCTTTTATGAAATTTGTTCGATCGTTAACAGTTGAGTTGAAATTATATGTTCATCTTCGCAATCGAACCAACAAAATTTATACTTTGACGAGATTTTTTCAGAGTAGTTTCTAAGCTCCATTTTATTTGTTGCTCGGGGCTTTCCTATCCTGGATCCTCCACTGATTGTGTATATCTTTCAATATTAACAGCTGGAGAATCATGCCTCCGAAGCCTGCTCTGAGTGCTAGTCGCAGTGGGAGCAAGAAGCGAGCCAATCCCATGTATTTCAGGACGGTATAATGCTGGAATCCCCACCATCAATAGGATAATTTATTCAGTTCACGTTGTATTGAAGTCAAAGTCATTTTAATCCACCTCATACCCTGTAGACCGATTGCAGATTGTCACCTCACCTCCTTTTACAAATCATGAAGCTTATCGTTGAAAATGATCAGCAGAAAGGTTACGTCAAAGAAATTGGGTTTGGGAGCTTCTTGTCCATGGGTGAATTTGAGATGAACAACGCTCTTACCCTGTGGTTGGTTGATAAGTTTAATTGTGACAGTGAGTCTCTTGAGTTTGAAGGTGGCATATCGATTCCGGTAAGGCCACTTGTGAAGAGGGTCCTTGGAATCCCTTCAGGTCCTATCCAAGTTGTAGAGGGTCTAGATGTTGACGACGATCTCTACTATCAGTATACTTGTAATCGCAGAGCAAAGAACGCGATGGAGGTGGCAAATGAAATGTGCATTATAACAGACAAGGAACCGTTCTGTATAGCATTTATGATGGCGATACTCGGAATTTATCTAGCACCAGATACATCTGGGGCCGTCAATAGGGCCTTACTGGGAGCTGTTAAGCAGGTTGATAAACTCAAAGACATGGACTGGTGCAATTTCGTTGCTACCTACCTCTTCAAAGGAATCAAGGAATATAAAGAATCCAACACAACTTGTGTTTCTATAAAGGGATGTCTCCACATACTGAGCGTAAGAATCATTCTGACAACGTTTCTGTAATTAATTATTATTTGGTCTAACAAATTGTTGGAATGTGCTGATTGAGCTTGTTTATCTATAAATTTATTCTAATTCTTGTCATTGCAATGCAGGTCGTATTCATCGATCATGCTGCGTTTGAAGTACCAGTTGGTTTTCCACGCTTGGGTGTTGTCACTACAAAACATATCAATTGGGTTGTTTCACATCCCTTCACTAGCTTGATGGTAATGACTTGTGCACTAATTTTTTTAAGCAATTTGTATTATGCTATTGCTTTGAAAATATGATTGCAAATGCTAGTACCCTATTCGCTAATATGAACATTATTATGTGAAGATGTACCTTGTTTTAAATTAATGGTGCTCTCTACAGGCATTAACAGCCTTCTAGGCTATAACACACATGCATCCATTGAACAATGCAATGACTTGTCCACCTTGCTTATCGAACATTTGTTTGCGAAACTAATGCCTGTCAATTTAATTACTTCTATGAAATTACATTTGAGTGGAATATTTCAGAAGTATTCGTATTCCTTAAGTTGCGCATAATGTTGCTACAATTAACTTGATGTATGTTGTGATTCAAATAGGTATGTCGTCCAGAAGAGTCAATTTATGCTGCTGTGCTGGATATCATGCCAAAAGATAATAACATTGTTGAAGATGGCAAACGTGTTGATTCTGAAACAAATACTGATGCTCTGGGCGATAAGCTTGCTACCACCAACACTGATCAGAATAACAACAAGGATCCCGTTTCGGCAGAGCTTGACACTGCCATAACAAGTCCCAGTACAACAAGCTCGGCAATTGTTGAACATGCAGAGTTAGGTACATCACCTCGCTCAGCAGGTACAAACCAGACACTCACTGCTTATAACATTGTCTATAGTCAGGTTTAACAAATTTTGCAGAAGCATTTTTTATCAACATTACTTGTCCCGATTGATATGCTATAAATTCAGTATACTTGTGATTTTGTATATCGAAAACTCCGAAGTAAACCTAAGCTTGGGTGATCCTTTTATCCTATCCCCATCAAGCCATCATTTCTCTAACCTACGCCGTATCTGGAGCTGTATAATTCTTTGTAAATGGCAAAAGGAATACAAAATCTGGGCACACCAACCACCTCACTCGTATAGATCTTAGCCCAAGCAGACTGAAAACTTGTTGTACTTATCCCGTGTGCTGGAGTCGGTTGGTGGCCAGACCAAAGACCTGTACTGGGGTTAAAGACCTGCACCATGCCAGCCAACTCATTAAGGACGGTCAGCCCCAAGCAGCCCAGCTTCGACACAGCTAACACTTTCTATAACTTAATTAGGTGAGATCTACAGATTCAAAATTAGAATCCTGCACACTTGCCATTGAGCAGTCGCGAGCTTAGAACAGGAGACACAATTCTTAGTCCAAGCGGAGTGGTTTTACTGGCGGGGTGGGAAGCTGGGTCAAGGAGTACCCACACGACATGAACTTGAGCTCCTTCTAAAACCCCAGTACATAGCCGGCGCCTTTAATACTGTCCCAAAGGATCAGACACCAACTAGAAGCAAATTGCAGCTGTTGGTTGAGATAATATATTCGGATGCGGACTCCACATCATATTTCTGTTGTTGAATTTACATTTCCAATTTACATCTCATACCATATAAGCCAGAATGCCCAGAACAGTAATTAAAAACACAGAACAACTGATGTCGTTGGATCAATTTTACACAACAAATTTGTCGATACAATATTACAGCAATAATCTGGTCACACAACCAATAGCTAAATATAGTTCTGTTACAGGTTTAAAAAATAGAGCTTAGTCAGCAAATCACTAATTAAAGTACAGACTTAGCCCAATATCGGTTTCTGTGTCCCAAACTAGGGGTCATTTAAATAACTACATCGTTCTTAACACAACTGTTCTTCCGGTGACCAGGTAAACCACAATTAGAACATTTTGCTTCTTTCCAAGGCTTTGCAACACCTGGCGGTCTTTGCGGACATGTCATGCTCTTGGGTCCAGGCTGCTTGCAGATCATGCAGAATCTTGTCCCTTTTGAGGTTGTTTCATATGGAGGCCTGTCGCGGCTAGTGGTTGGCCTCCCCCCGCTCCTATTCTTAGATGGAGCAAGAAGAGCAGCATCTAGGCTCATCGGCAATGTACATCCAGCTTCACGTGGAACCTTCTCGAGGTCAATCGGAGCCACATTACCATCCGCACGTGCTATCTTGGCACTCAGCCTCCCCACAAGTCCTAAGCCATCACCCTTTACACCCATCTTAATCAGTTTTTGTAACAACTCCTTAATCGTCCCCATTGCAGTGTTGTATGTCTCAACATTTGTATCCTCGAGTCGAACCACCTCCATAGCATTGAGAACTGAGAATGCTGGTAACTGACCGACTTCACCGATCCCTAGTCTTTCTAGTATTGCTTCAGTTGCAAGGGTAAAACGTCTCTTGCATCTACTGTCCATCTTTTTATCACATGTAACGCTAGGATCTCTGTGCAACGAAGATGAACAAGCACCTACAGGAAAAAGAATACCGTTAGTGATCTCCCTCCAACTTATAGATGAATAAACAAAACAGTGACATTTCGACTAGGCAAACAACAATTTTACTGCAACATCATGCTTTTATAATAACCACATTCACATTAACCTCGTGATGCACCTTGAACCATTTTTCTCTAGTGTCACTGTCGAAATGCTTCGCCACGTAACGTTCACCAGGGATCACCTTGTCAACACATTGGATATGTGTTTTGCAAGAAAAAAAATGCACATAGATTTAATGAAATCTTTTTGTAAATACCCCTTTCAAAACTGTCACTCCCATCATTTTGACGAATTCTGTGAATACCCATTCAAAGTTTTCAACTTTCTCCCCCCCCCCCCCCCCAAAAAAAAACCTATTTACCTTTCTCAGGTTCACATTGTTTTCCCTAAGTTGTTTCACCGAGTCTTTAGTATAACTGTCAATGTGTTTATGCGAAGGCCAATGTGCCCGTTCCCCAAATGAGGCTGAAAGATCATGAATGGCGTTCCCTGCCCTTGCAAATGTAGCAGCCATTATCTTTGGAACGCAACAATCTAAAACGACATGCGTGACCCTTGGTTTACCCTGCAAGTGTAAAATTATAACCAAAGTCAATATCATCTTCTACAAACATGAGTTTAAAAATTCAGGAAAATATAGGGATTTTTTCTAAATCACTTACTGAGCACCCTCGAACAATTTCTTGCATGCACTTCACTCGATCAGCGATTTAGCCTGCTTTTCCCATATCAAACACCAAATCCATGTTCTTAGGAATACAGCTTGTACCAATCATAAGCTTCACCTAATCAAACGTAACACCAACAGGCGGTACAGTTATTTAACCATTGCCTCGTGAAGTGATTTTCCTACCCGCCTGTAATTGACAGTTCATTTTGTACCAATCATAAGCTTCACCTAATCAAACCTAATCAAACGTAACACCAACAGGCGGTACAGTTATTTAACCATTGCCTCGTGAAGTGATTTTCCTACCCGCCTGTAATTGACAGTTCATTTTTTCGTCATTACAAAATGTAGGCATGCTTACTACAAACGAAAAACATCAAAGCCTTTTTCCCAAGCAAGTTGGGGTAGGCTAGATATGAAACCCAACAAAAATTAAAGGAAGCCAAAACAAGAATGAGAAGGAAAAGAGAGTAAACTAAGATTCGGCACATGGATCGCTGATCTCCATGAAGTCCTATCAAGAGCCAAGGCTTTAGGTGCATTCCAATCTCAAGTCTATTTTTACCGCTTCCACCCAAGTCAACTTTGGTCGTCCTCCACCCTTTCTAGTCTCCTCCATACTCCTTAGAAATCCACTGTAGCTTCAGGAGGCCTACGCTGGATACGCCCAAACCACCTTAGCTGGTGTTGGACTAGCTTCTCGTTGATCGGTGCCATGCCTAGCCTATCGCGAATTACCTCATCCCTAATCTGGTCCCTTGTATGGCCGCACATCATCATAGCGTGCGCATCTCCGCGACACTCATTTGTTAGATGTGTTGTCTTTCAGTTGGCCAACATTCCCATATAGCATTGCCGGTCTAGCTGCCGTCGTATAGAACTTTCCTTTTAGCTTTTTTGGAACCTTGTCACATAGGATACTAGATGCTTGTCGCCACTTCATCCACCCTGCCTTGATTATGTGGCAAACATCATCGTCGATATCACCATTGCTTTGCAACATTGATCCCAAGTATCGAAAGGTGTCCCTGTTAGGCACTATCTGTCCTTCTAATCTGACATCTCCGTCTTCGCTGCCAACACTACTAAAATTGCATCGCATGTACTCAATCTTGGTTTTGCTAAGTCTAAACCCCCTTCGACTCCAACGTCTGTATCCATAGCTCTAACTTCCTATTTACGCCGGCCCTGGTCTCATCTACTAGCACCACATCATTAGCAAAGATCATACACCAAGGAATATCTCCTTGTATATCCTTGGTCACCTCATCCATCACCAATGAAAATATGTATGGTCTTAAGGCTAACCCTTGATATAGACCTATCGTGATTGGGAAGGTATCAGTCTCGCTATCACCTGCGCGAACACTTGTCACAACATGGTCGTACATATCTCTGATGAGGGTAATGTACTTTGTTGGAACTTTGTGTTTCTCCACTGCCCACCACATGACCGTCCTTGGTATCTTGTCATACGCCTTCTCCAAGTCGATGAAGACCATATGTAGGTCCTTCTTTTCCTCCCTATACCTCTCTATAAGTTGGCGAAGTAAGAAAATCACCTCTGTAGTAGTCGACCTCCCGGGCATAAAACCGAATTGGTTTTTAGTGACATTCGTCACTCTCCTCAAGCGATGGCCGATGATTCTCTCCCAAAGTTTCATAGTATGGCTCATAAGCTTAATCCCTTGGTAATTATTATAACTTTGAATATCTCTTTTATTCTTGAAGATAAGTACTAATATGCTTTTCCTCCACTCTTTGGGCATCTTGCTTGACTGAAAAATGTTGTTGAATAGCTTAGTTAGCCGTACTATTGCCACGTCTCCAAGGCTTCTCCACACCTCAATTGAAATATCATCAGGGCCAAGGGACTTTCCTCCTTTCATCCTTTTGTGGGCCTCTTTAACCTCAAGCTCTTGGATCCTCAGCACGAAGTGCCTATTGGTGTCATCAAAGGAGTCATCCAGCTTGGGCATAGTGCCCCCGTTCCCATCATTGAATAACCCATCAAAGTACTCCCTCCATCTGTTCTTGATCTCTTCATCTTTCACTAGAAGTTGATTAGCCTCGTCCTTGATGCATTTAACTTGGTTGAGGTCCCTCGTCTTCCTCACGAATTTTGCCATCTTGTAGATATCCTTCTCGCCTTCCTTTGTGCCTATTCTATCATATAGCTCATCGTAGACCCGCCCCCTTGCTCCACTCACAACTCGCCTTGCATTCTTCTTGGCCTCTTTGTACTTCACCATGTTGCTTGTGCTTCTATTGTGGTGCCAACTCTTGTAGCACTCCTTCTCCTTGATGACACTTTGGACATCCTCATTCCACCACCATGTGTCCTTAGCTTCCGGCTTCTTACCCTTTGTCACTGCAAGCACCTCCCTAGCTACATTTCGAATGCAAGTACCCATCTTCACCCACATGCTATCAGCATCTCCCTCTTCGTCCCATGGTCCTTCCGTGATCATCCTCTCCCGAAAGGTCTGTTGTGCTTCCCCTTTGAGCTTCCACCACTTCGTTCTTGTGATTTTGGTGCCTTTATCCCGCATCACACGAGCGTGAAAACGAAAGTCGGCTGCCACAAGCTATGTTGCGCCAAAACACATTATAACACACTCCGCATGGATCACCTTGCAATTCAAACAAGCCTTCATTATCCCTTCTCCTAGTGAGGACATAGTCAATCTGGCTGGAGTGTTGGGCACTACTAAAGGACACTAAGTGAGATTGCCTCTTCCTAAAGAAGATGTTAGCGACTAACAAGTCATAGGCTACCACAAAGTCCAGGATGTCTTTACCCTCGTGGTTTGTGGCGCCATACCCGAAGCCTCCATGCACACCCTCAAACCCTATGTTAGTTGTGCCCACATGGCCTTTGAGATCTCCTCCAATGAAGAGCTTCTCATTTGATGGAACACTTCTGACGACATCCTCCAAGTCCTCCCAAAACTGCCTCTTAGCGCTCATGTCGAGCCCAACTTGTGGGGCATAAGCACTAACAACGTTTAGGACAAGATTTGCAAGAACTAGCTTGACTATGATGATCCTATCCCCCTTTCTCCAAACGTCCACTACTCCATCCTTAAGGCTCTTGTCTATGAGGACGCCTACGCCGTTCCTAGTAACGGTTGAACTTGAATACTCAAGCTTGAAGCCGGTATTCTCGACTTCTGACCCGTCCATCTAGTCTGATACAAAGGATATTTACACGCCTCGTAATCACAACATCCACTAACTCCCGTAGCTTCCTTGTCAAGGATCCTACATTCCAACTACCCACCCGTATCCTATTTGCCTCGGCTAACTTCCTTGCCCTTAGCATCCGTCGAGAGAGATGCAAAGACCCTTGATCACTTAACACTACATCAGGGCAAAGATGCAGTGCGCCACTATGGCGGTGGCGGCCTAGCCCTTGCTCATTTAACACCACATCCGGGTTCCGATATGGCGCGCTACTAAGGCGGTGGCAGCCCAGCCCTTGCTCATTTAACACCACACCCGGGTTCCGATATGGAGCGTCGCTGAGAGGGTTACGCCCGAACGAATTTCTATTGGGTTTCATATCCATAGGAGTATTAATCAGTACAACAATTAGTCAGTATTTTTTTTGTCAACAATTAGTATATACAGGAGACAAACAATTTGTCCCATATCAAGAAGAGCACACTTTTATTCTTTGCTATAAGAAATGCATTATCTAGTCTCACCAACTCACAGCTAGCTTGGCGCTAAAAGTTTTAACCATATATAGTTCGCAATGGATTCCAGACAAATAGGTGTAGAAACTAAAAATTGCTACCAAATTTCCTGAAATGTAAACTACTTAGTTACTGGAACACTGTTCATTAGTCAGTGCCAAACTGACCAACTGGATTGATAAACAGCACAACTCCTAGTAAAATGTGATTACCTGCAGATAATCGGCCACAAAAGATCAAACAGTTGTGGAATAGCAACAATTCACATCTGCTGAAAATGCTATCATGGAACTATTTTAATGTGCCATCGCCTAAGCAACTCACAACGAGATATGTACCCGTCTTACCCTCCAGAAAATATATGTACAGAATCAATATTTATATCTAATTAGTAGAAGCAGAACTGTTTCAGTTTCTCGATCACGACGAAACATAAAAATTAATGGCATATGATTACCCTAGATTCTAGATCAGGAACAGTACATTCGTTTCCATCCAGAGACGATTGCCTTTTCACCTCAAGTTTTGCCTCCATTTACAGATCCTTCAGACACCAATTCCTTGTCAGCGATTCCTATGCAGGTTGCCTTTGTCCCTGAGTAGCCAAATTCTGCGCTCTGGCTATCTCCAACAACAACGGTAGGAGGGATGGAGGGTTGGCAAATAGATGGCAAGGCTGAACAACCAACGACTGCTTCTACCTCCTCCCCCTTGCGACGTACTTGTGTCAGAAGTTCTTTCAAACTACGAACACACTGTAGGGTGGTAATGTAGCGCTGCCACATACGGTTCCACCGTGCCATCTCCTGATGGAGGACAGTAGAGAAAATAAAATATAACTAAACTGTAGTACTGGCTTCTACACACTTCTATATTGTTCCACAGAAAATGATCCTTTAGTCATATGTAGGGGTTTCTAGAGTGTTCTAGGTATGAGTTGTAACTTATCTCTTTCCTAGCTTTAGTAGTATTCCCTAGAATGTTCTAGTAGTGAGTAGAGCTAACTTGTGAGGGCTCATGCAGCCTACAAATAGAGGTCCAGCCTCCACATATGTACCCAGACTATGTACCATCTACCTATCAATAAAGAGAACTTTCTGTTCTTGTTTTAAGATCTTGGATTAGATCTTGTGTTGAGAGTTCGGATTGAACTCTTGACAGCCCCCGCCCCTAGAGCGATATCTAGTGCAGCACGTTGAAGCGGTTCCTTCAACATTTGTGCTGTCCACATTGTAGCAACACGGTGGAGCTGTTCCTCCACAACCTTGTGCTGCTTCAGGTGGTATCAGAGCCTGCTGATCCATTCGAGTTGTTGGTTTCCTCATTGGGAGCGAGATGCAACAAGCAATGGAGGAGTTGAGAAAGAGAATGGATGCTGCAGAACAACAAATCCAAGAGTTGCGTGAAGATCTTAACCGGAGATTTGATCAGCTAGTTGAGATGATCAGAAATGGTGTTCCTCCTACTGCCAATGATGAAGAATCATCAAAGGATGGAGAAAATGCTCAGCGGAGAAGAAAGGGAGTTCATCTTGGAGCAAAAACACCTCAACCACATGTTGTTCAGCGTACCTCCAGAAGGCCAACTTATGATGAAATTTCTGAAGATGAAGAAAATGATGAGGGCCTTGAAGAACCTGACCTCTATGCACATCCAAGAGTACCCAACACTACGTATGCGAGGGATACATACAAGGTGAAAGCTGAGATCCCTACTTTCAATGAAAATGTTGATATTGAAGGGTGCCTTGATTGGTTGTACGAGGTGGAGACTTTCTTTGAGGTCATGAATATTCCAGAAGACCGTAGAGTCTCTTTGGTCGCATACAAGCTGAAAGGAGGCGCTGGTGCATGGTGGCATCGCCTTCAAGAAGACCGCAGACTCAGAGGAGAGCCTCGTGTGCGATCTTGGCGGCAAATGAAGAATCTTTTAAAGGGGAGATTTTTGCCTGCAGATTATGATCAGATCCTATTTATTCAATTTCAGAATTGTGCCCAAAGAAATAGGACTGTCTCGGAATATACATAGGAGTTTCTAAGGTTACAAGTGAGGTGCAACCTTGCTGAAACAGAAGATCAACAAGTTGCAAGGTACATCAATGGTCTCAGTGATGTTATCCAGGATCGTTTAATGATGCAGCAAATTTGGTCCCTTGATCAAGCACAAGCTTTAGCCTTAAAGGCCGAGAGGTTGGTAAAAACAAGAAAGGCAAGTAAGGCTCCATATTCTCATACGGAAGCCTCACCTAGGAGTAACTCCCATAAAGCGGAAGAAAAGACCACTCAATCCAAGGAAAAACAACCAGCCCCAAAACAAGTCGGTGGCAAGAGCAGGACTAAGCCTGTGATAAAGTGTTATAAATGTGGTGAAGAGGGACACGTATCTAGCAAATGCCCATTGAGGAAATTTGTCAACACCACAATCCATGATGGTGAAGATGATGAAGAATATGAATCTGAAGATGTAGAAGGACAAGATATTTGTGAAGAAGAGGGAGAAGAGGTGGTATGTGTGATTCAACGCCTCTTGTGCTCAACACCGCGACCAGACAACACACAAAGAAAGAAAATATTTGAGAGCAAATGCACGGTGAATGGCAAGGTATGCAAATTAGTAATTGATAGTTGCAAATTGCGAGAATCTTATCTCCCAAAATTTGGTGAACCATTTAAAACTTGAGACTCATGACCACCCAAACCCATACACTATTGGATGGATCAAGAAAGGGGTGAATATGAGAGTCACCAAACAATGCAACCTGCCACTCTCTTTGGGCAAGTACTACCGCTCAAATGTATTATGTGATGTGGTTGATATGGATGCCAGCCATGTTCTTCTTGGGAGACCTTGGCAGTTTGATGTGGATACCACACATAGAGGGAAAGAAAATTCATACTCCTTCACTTGGAACAAGCGAAAGATCATCATTCTACCCAACCAATCAGATCGTAATAGCTCTAAAGAGGAGGAGAAAAGTATGTTAACTATTTCTCACACCTCTAATGAGTTTATGGGAGACTTGAAGGAGGCAAATTTGTGTGCTGCACTTGTTGTGAAAGGAGAAGTGCAACCGGAGGTTGAAATTCCAGCAAAGGTACATGACCTACTAGTTGAATTTCAGAGCATACTTGGAGAGCCACAAGGCCTACCACCAATGAGAGAAATTCAACATCGAATTGACTTCATTCCGGGAGCAAGTCTTCCTAATCTGCCACACTACCGAATGAGCCCAAAAGAGCATGATATACTCAAGGAAAAGGTGGAGGAGTTGCTGCATAAAGGGCACACTCGAGAGAGTATTAGTCCATGCGCCGTACCAGCCTTGATCACACCAAAGAAAGATGGATCTATGCGCATGTGTACAGATAGTAGAGCTATCAACAAGATCACCATAAAGTACAGATTTCCTATTCCCCGTTTGGATGATATGCTAGATCAGCTTAGTGGTGCAAGAGTGTTCACAAAGCTCGATTTAAAGAGCGGATATCATCAAATTCGCATTAGACCCGGGGACGAATGGAAAATAGCTTTTAAGACAAAGGAAGGGTTGTTTGAGTGGATGGTGATGCCATTTGGACTCTCTAATGCACCAAGTACCTTTATGCACTTGATGAACCAGGTACTTCGACCCTTCTTATCCCACTTTGTTGTGGTTTATTTTGATGACATCCTGATATATAGCAAGGATGAAGATGAACACTTGCATCACATCCGTAAGGTACTATGTGTACTAAAGGAGAACGAACTCTATGTCAACCTAAAGAAGTGTGTTTTCCTTCAA
This sequence comes from Lolium rigidum, assembly GCF_022539505.1. Lineage (NCBI taxonomy): Eukaryota > Viridiplantae > Streptophyta > Magnoliopsida > Poales > Poaceae > Lolium > Lolium rigidum. The sequence goes on from NC_061513.1 coordinate 308,609,533, forward strand.
ACAAAACTTATTTTCTTGGGCTTTGTCATAACAAGTGAGGGCATTCATGTTGATGACTCTAAGGTTAGAGCAATCAGAGAATGGCCAACTCCAAAGACTATTTCTGAGGTGAGAAGTTTCCATGGTCTTGCAACTTTCTATAGGCGGTTTGTGAAAAATTTCAGTACCATCATGGCACCAATTACTGAATGCCTAAAGAAAGGAAAGTTCCAATGGAACGAATCTGCTGAAACTAGTTTCATGGAGATAAAGAAAAAACTCTCACAAGCTCCCGTCTTAGTACTACGCGATTTCACTAAAACTTTTGAGCTAGAGTGCGATGCAAGCGGAGTAGGCATTGGGGCTGTTCTATCTCAAGAACGAAAACCCATTGCATTCTTTAGTGAGAAGCTAAGCGAAGCAAGGCAGAAGTGGAGTACCTATCAGCAAGAATTGTATGCTGTTTTCCGGGCTTTAAAGACCTGGGAAGTCTATTTGCTTCCTAAGGAGTTCATTGTTTACAGTGATCATCAATCCTTGAAGCATTTTAGAAATCAAAAGCATGTGGATCGCATGCTAGCAAGATGGGCAGCATATTTGGAGAGGTTTAACTACCTTATTGTGCATAAATCTGGAACAACCAACAGAGTCGCCGATGCTTTGAGTCGTCGTGCATGCCTCTTGACTTCTTTCGAGGCTGAGCTTCCGGGCATGGATCAAATAAAAGAGTTGTATGAAGAGGACGAAGACTTTGGCCATGTTTGGGTAAAGCACCTAAGAGACCAACCACTAGGCGACGGCTATTTAGTGCAAGATGGTTATCTCTTCAAGGGTGATCGATTATGCATCCCAAGAAGTTCTCTACGTGACAAGTTGATTAGAGAGCTCCATTCAAATGATCTTAGTGGCCATGTGGGACGTGACAAGACTATCGCTAATCTAGAGGATCGTTACTATTGGCCACAATTAAAGAGAGATGCTGGAAAGTTTGTTCAGCGATGCCCAATATGTCAAACATGCAAAGGCCAGGTCCAAAACTCAGGGTTATACATGCCTTTGCCTATTCCCGAGGCTCCATGGGAGGATATCTCTATGGACTTCGTCTTGGGTTTGCCAAGAACAAGGCGCGGGAATGATGCTGTGTTTGTGGTGGTGGACAGATTCTCCAAAATGGCTCATTTCATCCCATGCCGCAAGACAACAGATGCTCGTCATGTTGCAAATTTGTTCTTCCGAGAAGTGGTCAGACTTCATGGGGTTCCACGGTCCATTGTTTCAGACCGTGATAGCAAGTTCCTTGCTGCATTTTGGGTGACTTTGTGGAAGCAATTCAGCACCGAGTTAAAATTTTCTACTACAGCTCATCCACAAACAGATGGCCAAACAGAAGTGGTGAACAAGTCTTTGGGTAATCTGATCCGTTGCATTTGTGGCGATAAAAAGGGACAATGGGATTTAGCTTTATCTCTTGCTGAATTCTCCTACAACAACTCCAACCATAGATCAACAGGAAGGAGTCCTTTCTCTATTGTCTACACTAAAATTCCAACACATGTGGTGGATCTGCTGAAGCTACCATCAAAAGGAAGCTCAAAGGCAGCATTGTCCTTTGCTGAGAACTACACAAAACTATTTGAAGAAATTCGCAGTGTCTTGGAGGCACAAAATCAGAAGTATAAACAATTGGCTGATTGCAAACGGAGGCTAAAATCATTCCAAGTTGGTGATAAAGTGATGGTATACCTCCGAAAAGAAAGACTTCCTTTAGGCGTTAAAGGAAAGCTTAGGCAACGGAAATATGGACCCTTCTCTATCCTAAAGAAGATAAATGATAACGCTTATGTGATAGAATTTCCAGCAGAGATGGGAATATCTAACACATTCAATGTGGCAGACTTGACTCTTTATCACCTAGAACAAGCACTTTATGAGGATAACTCGAGGTCGAGTTCTAAACAACCAGGGGAGAATGATAGAGGACAGTAGAGAAAATAAAATATAACTAAACTGTAGTACTGGCTTCTACACACTTCTATATTGTTCCACAGAAAATGATCCTTTAGTCATATGTAGGGGTTTCTAGAGTGTTCTAGGTATGAGTTGTAACTTATCTCTTTCCTAGCTTTAGTAGTATTCCCTAGAATGTTCTAGTAGTGAGTAGAGCTAACTTGTACCCAGCCTCCACATATGTACCCAGACTATGTACCATCTACCTATCAATAAAGAGAACTTTCTGTTCTTGTTTTAAGATCTTGGATTAGATCTTGTGTTGAGAGTTCGGATTGAACTCTTGACAGCCCCCGCCCCTAGAGCGATATCTAGCTTACGCCCCTAGAGCGATATCTAGCGCAGCACGTTGAAGCGGTTCCTTCAACATTTGTGCTGTCCACATTGTAGCAACACGGTGGAGCTGTTCCTCCACAACCTTGTGCTGCTTCATCTCCGGCCTCGAGCGTGTGGGCAAAGATGCAGGTAGTAGGTTTTGGGTATAGGATCAACTCTGAACTCCCATGGTACCGTTTCAGGGGTTTGAAAATGATGAGCTGCAACTGGATGGGCTGACGCAATGCACTAACCAAAACGTTTGCGGCTCATGTCAATTGGTAGAGAATGGGCCAGAACAAACCAACTACAACCTGTCCCGGTTGAAACCTGTACCAGAAAACCAGACGGAATTGATGTCGATCTCCTGCCCAATGACCTGGAATTCAATTCGTACATGATGTAGTACATACGATTTGGTGCATACAGGCTACAACGTATTACACTATTTTTCAATTCCAACTATGCTTCATTTATTGCGCCTGCATGCCCTCATCACCATCCACTACCTCTCACGATAGACCAACCAAGCTTGGGCGCTCTTCATCCGTCTCCCTTTTATTTTGTTATTCATGTACGACTCTCGATATTCAGAAGCTCACTTCATGGATGTAAATTATATGTCAATGAAATGAAGAAAAGATCTTTTATTTTTTATGTTGCATTTGTATTTTGTGCATTTTAGATAAAACTGTACTGTGACTTCATGTAACACTTCCACAACTGCAGCGCCCAGTTCCTTGACAGGACACATAATTTTTCCAAGAAGTGGCGAGGAAGTGCAGTCTTCTAGGCCTTCTGACCCGCGTTCTGCAAAATTTTGTGTACACTTCACATTCATGGCCACATTCTATGATTTTTTCTAAAGAAATATCCATTGCGTTGCTAATTCTATTAGAACTTTGCAGATTAGAGAGATCATGCATGTTGCTGCCGATGCCCCCAATGGAGTGGACAGGGGTTCCACATCGTGTATGGAGAATGCCGGCGAGCAACAACAGTCTTCTAGGCCTTCTTCTGAACCGTGTTCTGCACAAGTTTGTTGATACTTCACATGTGTTGCCATATTCTATGAGTTCTTCTGAGGAAATATCTGCTGTGTTGCTAATTCCATTATAACTTCACAGATGCATGTTTCTCCAGACAACCCCAAGGGGATGAACCGGGGTTCCACATCGCCGGTAGAGAATGCTGGAGATCGGAGTGCCAAGAAGGCGAGGGTGGATCGGCCCAACAGTGGCCAAGCTAAGCGAGCCGGACGAGTTGCAGCTCTGAACATGAGTTTGCTCAATTGCACAGTCTGCTGCGGCCCTTGCAAGCCTCCTGTTTTCCAGGTATCTTCTCCAACATGTGCATTTACCTGAACTCTTGAACTGTGAGGAGGTTAGTGATTGATAGAAGTGTGTTGCTTTTGGGCTTAATTTTCTGTGACAGTGCAATGGCAGGCATTTAGCTTGCGGCAGATGTCTTGCCAAGCTCCCTGGTGAGCAGTGCCAGAAGTGCGAGCATGGTGGTGGCTTCAGCCCCTGCCCCATTATGGACGATATCGTTTCCTTGGCCAAGGTAGAATGTTCCCACGATGGCTGCAAGAGCTCCGTCCCCTACCACGAGCTTGATGACCACGAGAGCGCGTGCCCCCACTCGCCTTGCTATTGCATGCAGCCTGGCTGTGGCTTCGTTGGCCCACCGCAGGTGCTCCTCGGCCACCTCGCCGCCCTGCACTCAGTGCCGGTGCACACGGTCAGATATGGCAAAGTGCACAGGCTCCGGGTGTCGGCGCCGCGATTCCTGCTCCACGGGGAAGGGGATGACAGCGCGTTCCTCCTTGCAGTGGGTATGCTTGGCGCAGCCATGGCCGTGTCAGCGGTGTGTATCAGGGCAGGTGCGTCACTGCGGCCACGGTACGCGGTCAAGCTTTTGGCGAATGGTCCGCCACCGCCGAGCAGTGCGGCCGGAAGAATCAAGTGGGAGTTGGAGGCGGTGACGAGCAGTACCAGGCCTGACGAGTCGTGGTGGAGGAGCTACCGTCTTTCTTGACAGTGCCGCCTGCTTATCTGGTTGGATCAGGGGCGTCCAAGGCGGTAACTCTCGACATTCGCGTTGACAAGATGTGATCCATCACCGTTCGAAGTAGCACTGACGAAGAGACATTCACGTTGACAAGATGTGATTGATCGGTTCAGTTTGAAGTAGTAGTATGCCGAAGAATGGTCGATGGGAATTTCTGTGTTTAATCATCTAACTGTGATGTCTAATTGCTTACCGGAGACTTTTTGCATGGTAGTGCTAAGACATGCACATACGGTGTTCATGTCATATTATGACCAACATTCCGTCCCTGCAAGGTTCCAAGCATTTCATCGTATTAGTTGCATTAGTGTGTGTTTGGTATCTTTGTCCCATTCACGAACAGGTTGTGCAGCTCGCTACTACACACGTGCCAGGTTGCAATCATAATAACCAATGGAAAGTACTTTTTTTTTTGAGAGAATCCTTGAGCTCAAACAACGAGTTAAATGCATCATTAGTCTTCCAACTTACCGTTAGTGTCTGAAACTGTCCTGGAACACAAACTGTCGTGTTGCAGTTCAGGATGTCTATCTACGGTCCTGGCCAATGTATAGCACTGATGTGGTGACGAGGCGGGCCCAGACGTGGTGACGAGGGCGAGGGTAGCCCCACCACCACCGTGGCTCCTTGCGTCCTGTGGCAAAACTGCAATCTGCCCCTGCAAACGAGCCGCACAGTCCAAATCAGTCCGAGCCGCTTCTCTTTTCTCCCCTGTTTCCTTTGTTCGTGCAGAGTGGCTGAGGTGAACGGCAGTGGCGGCAGGAGACCATGCTCGATGCTGGAAGAAGCTGATCCACGCTGGCAAACAAAGTTGTTGATATTGTCGAAGGAGCTGCTCGTGGTGGCGCAACAAGGCGACATAGGAGATGGCGCCCGTCCGACAGCCAGAGGGAGACCCAGTTCGTGAGTACGATGAGTTAGATTCTACCCCTATTTAGTCACGATTTTTTTTTTAGTTCGAGCAGTGACAAGTGTAAATTGTTCATGCCACTTTAATTGAATTTAGGATTTATCTTTGATGATTTATGGATCGAAAGGTCTAAACTTTTGCAATTTCTTGTTTTTTCGGTTCAAATTCTTTTTTTCGGAGAAAATGAGACACCACTAAGCTTGGATGGAGGAGCAGTCGTCCTCGATCATGGCCGCGATCGCTGGTGGAGCCTCGCTAAACCATGTGTTTGTCCGGCCCTGTATCCGGCCTAGCCTGGCCAGTGCATCGCTAGCAGTGTTCGCCGTTCTATGGACTTTAGCTAAGCTGATGTCTCTTTCCTTGAGTAACTCACGGATCACATTGATCCTGAAGGCATAAGCTGAGAGGTTCAAACTGGGGTGTTTGATCAGCTCAATGGCATCGGCACAATCAGACTCCACGCAAAAACGCATGCTAGTCCACTGCAGACCAAGTTGTATACCGTCCTCGATTGCCATAAGTTCCGCCTCCGTAGCGTCCTCGGCAGTGTGTTACCCGGCGGCAAGCCGCCGGAGAACGAGCACCGGATGAGTCTCGGAGCACCATGCCAACTCCAGCGACGACCATCCTCGGAGAACGCGCCGTCCACATTCATCTTCGCTTCATTGTCCCGGGGCGGCCTCCACCTCTCGTTTCTCCATCGTTGCCCCGGGCTCCTTCGTTTGCCGCGTTTGAAGCCCCGGTTCTCATCTAGCACCATCTTCCCTTTTGTAACATCAGCCTCCGGGAATTGTTTCAGTAGCATGAGCGAATCGAGGTAGCTCATTAGGAAGCGACGCGATCCTTCAATGTTTGGGCACGGTTTTTCGTGCGTGAGCTCATTATGTGCATGCCATATCCTCCATAGCGTCATCAAGGTGCGGGCGCGTTGGTTCTCATTGCAGGCGTGGAGCAGTTGGAACAACCAGTCATGTCCCTCTGGCCGTATTTCCTCCAAGTTTGGCAAGTCCCAGACCTCAGACATCGCCCTCCAGAGCCCCTGGGCATGCGGGCATCGGAAGAACACATGGATGGCACAAAGGTTCAATTTGCAGAGGAAGGAGTGATTGTTTTACTCTGGAGGTAATTCATGGTGGGTTTTTCGTTGGGTCTGGATGCAGTAGGGCATATTTAGATGGCACAAAGGTTTGCTATGATAATTGTGACTATGATTCCTGGTCTACATTGTGCGTCGAAGATGTAATTGAGAATTTGGGATATGAGGCAGCTGGGAGGATAGATGTGTATTGGTTGTTGCCTGTAATGCAGATAAATGAATATGGTCTTCGGTTGATCAGTGTCAAGGATGCTTGGAGCATGATTTGTAAGATTAAAGATGGCACATGTATCTAATGTTGTACCTTGATCACAAGCCATCCAACAAGCGTAATGCATGGGATGATGTTGTTGACAATCTAGTATCACATTTACCTGCAGTACAGTTAGAAATGTGGTACTGTCAGCAAAGCCATTCAGGTTCATGATGTGCAAAGGATAGAGAGCTGTTCAACAGTGAGTGCAAGAAGGAGATAAAACAGACATGCTACCGTTGAATCAGATGGGGACGGTGGCGGTGACCATGACAAGGATGAAGACTATATTCCAGATATAATTGGCAGTGACAATGATATAGAAGATGGAGACGATGACTTGTACCAGCAGTTTGTAGCTCAGCAGGTGTTTGAAGGAGATGTGTCTAAAGATGACTTTTTTGAGCTAACTGACTTGGATGAGAAGTTTGGCAGATTCAAAAATTTCAAGATATTTATGCCTACAGACATGATTGATCCAAAGTTTAAGAATGGCCATAATTTGAATCTACTGACTAGTTGAAGAATGCAATAAGAGAGAACAGTTGCAAGCATAGGAGGCCCATCAAATTTCCAAAGAATGATAAGACAAGAGTTTTAGCTAAATGTGAAGAAGGATGCCCCTGGAAACTATATGCTTCTTGGGATGCTAGAACAAAGTCTTTTGTGGTGAAAATTTATCAAAGTAAGCACATATGTGAGGGCAAATGACAAGTGAGGGCATTTTCAGCAAGATATATTGGTAACCATTATGTTAGAGAGATAAGAGCCAATGAGAAGATCACTTTGAAGGGTTTAGCACAACTTCGGAGAGAGATTGGAAAATGACACCAAAAAGGGGCAAGCTTGTAAGAGTAAGAAAATTTACTTTTGAAATCAACTGTGGGATTTTGGACAGGAGCTGAGGAGATCTAACCCAGGAAGCACATTCTTTCTGTTATTGGATGATGTAGGTCACTTCAAGAGATGTTACTTCTATTTTAATGCATGTAAGAGGGGCTTCCTTGCTGCATGTAGGCCAATTATCTTCCTAGATGGTTGTCATTTGAAGACAAAATTTGGTGGGATACTACTAAGTGCAATAGGAATGAATCCAAATGACTTGCATCTTTCATGTAGCGTTTGCTACGGTGGAAGTTGAAAACAAAGCTACTGGAAATGATTTTTGACTGCTCTTAAACAAGATCTAGGCATTGACAACATAACTCCTTGGACCATAATATCTGACAAGCAGAAAATAAGCCATTTTAATTTATGGTTGTGAACTGTCGACAAGTCAGCGACACATGGTAGCTTCTCAATGGAAGGTTGCGGCTTCCAATCTGAAAGGACGAGATGTCGCCTAGAGGCGGCGGGGGGGGGGTGAATAGGCGTTTTTAAAAATTCTTATGGATTTTGCTTGTAAGAATGCGAAATTAAACTGACGTTTATTTTACAAGCACAAACCCTAAATATGCTAGGCTCACCTAAGTGCAACAACAACAATTAGAGCTAAGCAAGATAGGCACAAGATATATGTAGCACAAGTGATAGCAAGATATATGTACTTCAAGCACGATGACTATCACAAGGAAAGTAAGCTCGGGTATAGAAATAACCGAGGCATGCGGAGACGAGGATGTATTCCCGTGTTTCCTTCCTTTGCAAGAAGGTACGTCACGTTTGGAGGGGTGGAGGTCCCACGAAGGATTCCCCAACGCCACGAAGGCTCACCCTATTCTCCGAGCCAAACCTACGAACGATAATGGTCCTTTCCTTATGGTTAGCTTTTCCTCCACTCCGGAGATGGCAAGCTCCAAAACCACTTCACAAGCTCCACGAAGGAGAAGCCCGGGTCTCTTCACAATCTTCCTTGAAGAGATCACCGGAGCACCAACCCCCAAGCCAACTAGGAGGTCTCCCTCCAAGAGTAACAAGCTCACGGTCTCTCACTCGAACTAATCGTGGTGGAGAGCTCAACACTATGCAATAATGCAAAGCAAGAACACTAGAGGTGTTCAAATCCTTCACACTCAAATCCCACCAAAGCAACAAATGCTAGGATGATATTAGAGAGGAAGAACAATGAGGAAATCAACAAGTGACTCCAAGATCTAGATCCAAAGGGTTCCCCTCACTTAGAGGAGAAAAGGATTGGTAGGGATTGTAGATCTAGATCCCCTCTCTTAGATCCCTCAAGAACGAGCAAGAATTATGGGGGGAATCAAGAGATAGGGCAAGTTCTTCAAAGTCAACAATGGAGGAGAGAGAGTGTAAGAACTTGTACAACCCAAGGTGGAAGAAGGCCTATTTATAGCCCAAGTCAAAACTTAACCGTTGGGGAAGTGACCAGCTCAGCATCGGTCGAGGGAGCCGGTCAACCGGGCCTGGGACCGGACCATCCGGCGTAGGGGCCGGTCCGACCGGGCCACAGGCCGGACCATCCGGTTGGCATCGGAACGTGCGCCAGGCCATGATCGGGACGGGGAAAACTCCCCTGGATGGTGCCCGGTGTGCACCGGTCCAGGGGCCGGTTGGAACCGGGCCATCCGGTGGGACGGCCAGTCACGCCGGGCGAGGTACCGGGCCAGTAGGAAAACATGTTATACAAAAACTGTGATAACTTTTGTGTCCGGACTCCGATTGACATGAAACCAATTTTGTTGGAAAGATAACGACGAAATATGGAGACTATGCACATGATATTTTTAGATAATTTTTAGAGAGGGAGTGTCCCACCGTCAAAAAACAGTGAAGACATCCAAACTCGAAAACGCAATAGAAGATGCATGCGGATTTCGTTTTCGATGAACTTGGGCTCGTTGTAAAGCTAGCAATGATGCGCGTAGATGTACACGTCCGTTGGGAACCCCAAGAGGAAGGTATGATGCGCACAGTGGCAAGTTTTCCCTCAGAAAGAAACCAAGGTTTAATCGAACCAGGAGGAGCCAAGAAGCACGTTGAAGGTTGATGGTGGCGAAATGTGATGCGGCGCAACAACAGGGATTCCGGCGCCAACGTGGAATCTCGCACAACAAAACCAAAGTACTTTGCCCCAACGAAACAGTGAGGTTGTCAATCTCACCGGCTTGCTGTAACAAAGGATTAAGCGTATCGAGTGGAAGATGATTGTTTGCAAGAAAATAATAAAACACAATTGCAGTAGATTGTGTGCTATGTAAAGAATAGGACCGGGGTCCACAGTTCACTAGAGGTGTCTCTCCCATAAGATAAAAGCATGTTGGGTGAACAAATTACAGTCGGGCAATTGACAAATAGAGAAGGGCATAACAATGCATGTACATGATATGATAAATATAGTGAGATTTAATTGGGCATTACGACAAAGTACATAGACCGCCATCCAACCGCATCTATGCCTAAAAAGTCCACCTTCGAGGTTATCATCCGAACCCCATTCGGTATTAAGTTGCTAAGCAACAGACAATTGCATTAAGTATGGTGCGTAATGTAATCGACAACTACATCCTTAGACATAGAATCAATGTTTTATCCCTAGTGGCAACAAGCACATCACAACCTTAGAACTTTCCGTCACCGTCCCAGGTGTCAATGAAGGCGTGAACCCACTATCGAGCATAAATACCCCTCTTGGAGTTAAGAGCAAAAACTTGGCCGAGCCTCTACTAATAACGGAGAGCATGCAAGATCATAAACAACACATAAACAATAGATTGATAATCACCATAACATAGTATTCTCTATCCATCGGATCCCGACAAACACAACATATAGTATTACATATAGATGATCTTGATCATGTTAGGCAGCTCACAAGATCCAACAATGAAGCACAACAAGGAGAAGACGACCATCTAGCTACTGCTATAGACCCATGGTCCAGGGGTGAACTACTCACTCATCACTCCGGAGGCGATCATGGCGATGAAGAGTCCTCCGGGAGATGAATCCCCTCTCCGGCAGGGTGCCGGAGGCGATCTCCTGAATCCCCCGAGATGGGATTCGCGGCGGCGGCGTCTCTGGAAGGTTTTCCGTATCGTGGCTCTCGGTACTGGGGTTTTCGCGACGGAGGCTATTTGTAGGCGAAAGGGCAGGTCAAGAGGCGGCGCGAGGGGCCCACACCACAGGCCGGCGCGGCCAGGGCTTGGGCCGCGCCGCCCTATGGTGTGGCCACCTCGTGGCCCCACTTCCTTCCCTCTTCGGTCTTCTGGAAGCTCCGTGCAAAAATAGGACCCTGGGCGAAGATTTCGTCCAATTCCGAGAATATTTCCTTACTAGGATTTCGGAAACCAAAAACAGCAGAAAACGACAGAATCGGCTCTTCGGCATCTTGTTAATAGGTTAGTTCCGGAAAATGCATAAATATGACATATAATGTGCATAAAACATGTAGGTATCATCAATAAAGTAGCATGGAACATAATAAATTATCGATACGTTGGAGACGTATCAGCATCCCCAAGCTTAGTTCTGCTCGTCCCGAGCAGGTAAAACGATAACAAAGATAATTTCTGAAGTGACATGCCATTATAATCTTGATCATACTATTTGTAAACATATGTAATGAATGCAGCGATCAAAACAAAGGTAATGACATGAGTAAACAAGTGAATCATATAGCAAAGACTTTTCATGAATAGTACTTCAAGACAAGCATCAATAAGTCTTGCATAAGAGTTAACTCATAAAGCAATAATTCAAAGTAAAGGTATTGAAGCAACACAAAGGAAGATTAAGTTTCAGCGGTTGCTTTCAACTCATAACATGTATATCTCATGGATATTGTCAATATAAAATAATATAACAAGTGCAATATGCAAGTATGTAGGAATCAATGCACAGTTCACACAAGTGTTTGCTTCTTAAGGTGGAGGGAGATAGGTAAACTGACTCAACAATAAAAGTAAAAGAAAGGTCCTTGAAAGAGGAAAGCATCGATTGCTGTATTTGTGCTAGAGCTTTTATTTTGAAAACATGAAGAGAGCATAAAAGTAAAATTTTGAGAGGTGTTTGTTGTTGTCAACGAATGGTAGTGGGCACTCTAACTACCTCATCAACCAGACTTTCAAGAGCGGCTCCCATGAAGGACGGTATCTCTACCAGCAAGGTAGATCATCTCTCTTCTCTTTTGTTTACACATGTACTTTAGTTTAGTTTTTCTTTATTTATGGATGACACTCCTCCCAACCTTTTGCTTACACAAGCCATGGCTAACCGAATCCTCTGGTGCCTTCCAACATTCACATACCATGGAGGAGTGTCTATTTGCAAAATTAAGTTGCTTATCGATGAATCGAGCAAAACATGTGAAGAGAATTATTCATGAAAGTTAATTAATTGGGGCTGGGAACCCCATTGCCAGCTCTTTTTGCAAAATTATTGGATAAGCGGATGTGCCACTAGTCCATTGTGAAAGTCTGTCAAAAGTAAATGACAAGATCGAAAGATAAAACACCACATACTTCCTCATGAGCTATAAAACATTGACACAAATAAGAGGTGATAAATTTTGAATTAATTAAAGGTAGCACTCAAGCAATTTACTTTGGAATAGCGGAGAAATACCATGTAGTAGGTAGGTATGGTGGACACAAATGGCATAGTGGTTGGCTCAAGGATTTTGGATGCATGAGAAGTATTCCCTCTCGATACAAGGTTTAGGCTAGCAAGGTTATTTGAAGCAAACTCAAGGATGAACCGGTGCAGAAAAACTCACATAAAAGACATATTGTAAACATTATAAGACTCCACACCGTCTTCCTTGTTGTTCAAAACTCAATACTAGATATTATCTAGACCTTAGAGAGACCAAATATGCAAATCAAATTTTAGCAAGCTCTATGTATTTCTTCATTAATGGGTGCAAAGCATATGATGCAAGAGCTTAAACATGAGCACAACAATTGCCAAGTATCACATTATCCAAGACATTTTAGAATTACTACATGTAGCATTTTCCAATTCCAACCATATAATAATTTAACGAAGAAGAAACTTCGCCTTGAACATTATGAGTAAAGCCTAAGGACATATTTGTCCATATGCAACAGCGGAGCGTGTCTCTCTCCCACAAAGTGAATGCTAAGATCCATTTTATTCAAACAAAACAAAAACAAAAACAAACCGACGCTCCAAGTAAAGAACACAAGATGTGACTGAATAAAAATATAGTTTCGGGGAGGAACCTCGATGATGTTGTCGATGAAGAAGGGGATGCCTTGGGCATCCCCAAGCTTAGACGCTTGAGTCTTCTTAAAATATGCAGGGGTGAACCACGGGGGCATCCCCAAGCTTAGAGCTTTCACTCCTCTTGATCATAGTATATCATTCTCCTCTCTTGACCCTTGAAAACTTCCTTCACACCAAACTTCAAGCAAACTCATTAGAGGGTTAGTGCACAATTAATAATTCACACATTCAGAGGTGACACAATCATTATTTTCACTTCTGGACATTGCATAAAGCTACTGGACACTAATGGATCAAAAAAAATAAATCCAACATAGCAAAAGAGGCAATGCGAAATAAAAGGCAGAATCTGTCAAAAACAGAACAGTCCGTAAAGATGAATTTTAAAATGGCACCAGACTTGCTCAAATGGAAAAACTCAAAACGAGTGAAAGTTGCGTACATATCTGAGGATCAGGCTCGTAAATTGGCAGATTTTTTCGAATTTTCTACAGAGGCCTGTGCCCAGATTCGTGACAGACAGCAATGCTGTTTCTGCGCAGCGATCCCAAATATAACATCAACTTTGACATAGAAACTTTACTTGGCACAAAAACATGATAAGGAGAGGTTGCTACAGTAGTAAACAACTTCCAAGACTCAAATATAAAACAAAGTACTGTAGTAAAAACATGGGTTGTCTCCCATAAGCGCTTTTCTTTAACGCCTTTCAGCTAGGCGCAGAAAGTGCAAATCAAGTATTATCGAGAGTAGAAGCATCAACATCATAGCTTGTTCTAATAGTAGAATCAAAAGGCAACTTCATTCTCTTTCTAGGGAAGTGTTCCATACCTTTCTTGAGAGAAAATTGATATTTAATATTACCTTCCCTCATATCAATAACAGCACCAACAGTTCGAAGAAAAGGTCTTCCCAACACAATAGGGCAAGATGCATTGCATTCGATATCCAAGACAACAAAATCAACGGGGACAAGGTTATTGTTAACCGTAATGTGCACATTATCAATCCTCCCCAAAGGTTTCTTTTTAACATTATCGGCAAGATTAACATCCAAATAACAATTCTTCAATGGTGGCAAGTCAAGCATATCATAAATCTTTTTAGGCATAACAGAAATACTTGCACCAAGATCACATAAAGCATTACATTCAAAGTCATTGAATTTCATTTTAATGATGGTCTCCTAACCATCTTCTAACTTTCTAGGAATAGAAGTTTCAAGTTTTAGTTTCTCTTCTCTAGCTTTTATGAGAGCATTTGTAATATGTTTTGTAAAGGCTAAATTTATAGCACTAGCATTAGGATTTTTAGCAAGTTTTTGCAAGAACTTTATAACTTCAGAGATGTGGCAATCATCAAAATCTAAATCATTATGAGCTACAGCAACGGGATCATTGTTCCCAAGGTTGGAAAAAATTTCAGCAGCTTTATCACAAGCAGTTTCAGTAGTTTTAGCAATTTCGAGCAGCTTTTGTACGCTTTGCACTAGGAGTAGAAACATTGCCAACACCAATTATTTTACCATTGATAGTAGGAGGTGCAGCAACATGTGAAGAATTAGCATTACTAGTGGTGGTAATAGTCCAAACTTTAGCTACATTATTCTCTTTAGCTAGTTTTTCATTTTCTTCTCTATCCCACCTAGCACGCAATTCAGCCATTAATCTTATATTCTCATTAATTCTAACTTGGATGGCATTTGCTGTAGTAGTAATCTTATTATCAATATCATTATTAGGCATAACTTTCAAATTTAAAAGATTAACATCGAGGCAAGTCTATCAACTCTAGAAGCAATAGTATTAATTTTATCAAGCTTTTCCTCAACAGATTTGTTAAAAGCGGTTTGTGTACTAATAAATTCTTTAAGCATGGCTTCAAGACCAGAGGGTACACTCCTATTATTGTTGTAAGAATTCCCATAAGAATTACCATAACCATTACCATTAGCAGAAGGATATGGCCTATAGTTATTACCAGAGTTGTTCCTATAAGTATTGTTGTTGAAATTATTATTTTTAATGAAATTCACATCAACATTTTCTTCTTGAGCAACCAATGAAGCTAAAGGAACATTATTAGGATCAAAATTAGATCTACCATTCACAAGCATAGACATAATCACATCAATCTTATCACTCAAGGAAGAGGTTTCTTCAACAGAATTTACCTTCTTACCTTGTGGAGCTCTTTCCGTGTGCCATTCAGAGTAATTTATCATCATATCATCAAGAAGTTTTGTAGCCGCCCCCAAAGTGATGGACATAAAGGTACCTCCAGCAGCTGAATCCAATAAATTCCGCGAAGAAAAATTTAGTCCCGCATAGAAGGTTTGGATGATCATCCAAGTAGTCAGTCCATGGGTTGGGCAATTCTTTACTAAAGTTTTCATTCTCTCCCATGCTTGAGCAACATGTTCAGTATCTAATTGCTTAAAATTCATTATGCTACTTCTCAAAGATATAATTTTAGCGGGAGGATAATATCTACCAATAAAAGCATCCTTGCATTTAGTCCATGAATCAATACTATTCTTAGGCAAAGATAGCAACCAATCTTTAGCTCTTCCTCTTAATGAGAAAGGAAACACTTTCAATTTAATAATATCACCATCTACATCTTTATACTTTTGCATTTCACAAAGTTCAACAAAATTATTGAGATGGGTAGCAGCATCATCGAACTAACACCAGTAAAATTGATCTCTCATAACCAAGTTCAAGAAAGCAGGTTTAATTTCAAAGAATTCTGCTGTAGTAGCAGGTGGAGCAATAGGTGTGCATAGGAAATCATTATTATTTTCATTTGTGAAGTCACACAACTTAGTATTTTCAGGGGTATTCATTTTAGCAACGGTAAATAAAACAAACTAGATAAAGTAAATGCAAGTAACTAATTTTTTTTTGTGTTTTTGATATAGAGAGCAAGACAGTAAATAAAGTAAAACTAGCAACTAATTTTTTTGTGTTTTTTTTAGGTGCAGCAAACAAAGTAGTAAATAAAATAAAGCAAGACAAAAACAAAGTAAAGAGATTGAGAAGTGGAGACTCCCCTTGCAGCGTGTCTTGATCTCCCCGCAACGGCGCCAGAAAACAGGCTTGATGCGCGTAGATGTACTCGTCCGTTGGGAACCCCAAGAGGAAGGTATGATGCGCACAAAGGGCAAGTTTTCCTCGGAAAGAAACCAAGGTTTAATCGAACCAGGAGGAGCCAAGAAGCACGTTGAAGGTTGATGGTGGCGAAATGTGATGCGGCGCAACAACAGGGATTCGGCGCCAACGTGGAATCTGCACAACAAAACCAAAGTACTTTGCCCCAACGAAACAGTGAGGTTGTCAATCTCACCGGTTTGCTGTAACAAAGGATTAAGCGTATCGAGTGGAAGATGATTGTTTGCAAGAAAATAATAAAACACAATTGCAGTAGATTGTATGCTATGTAAAGAATAGGACCGGGGTCCACAGTTCACTAGAGGTGTCTCTCCCATAAGATAAAAGCATGTTGGGTGAACAAATTACAGTCGGGCAATTGACAAATAGAGAAGGGCATAACAATGCATATACATGATATGATAAATATAGTGAGATTTAATTGGGCAATACCCCCTCTTGGAGTTAAGAGCAAAAACTTGGCCAGAGCCTCTACTAATAACGGAGAGCATGCAAGATCATAAACAACACATAAACAATAGATTGATAATCACCATAACATAGTATTCTCTATCCATCGGATCCCGACAAACACAACATATAGTATTACATATAGATGATCTTGATCATGTTAGGCAGCTCACAAGATCCAACAATGAAGCATAACAAGGAGAAGACGACCATCTAGCTACTGCTATGGACCCATGGTCCAGGGGTGAACTACTCACTCATCACTCCGGAGGCGATCATGGCGATGAAGAGTCCTCCGGCAGATGAATCCCCTCTCCGGCAGGGTGCCGGAGGCGATCTCCTAAATCCCCCGAGATGGGATTCGCGGCGGCGGCGTCTCTGGAAGGTTTTCCGTATCGTGGCTCTCGGTACTGGGGTTTTCGCGACGGAGGCTATTTGTAGGCGGGCAGGTCAAGAGGCGGCGCGAGGGGCCCGCACCACAGGCCGGCGCGGCCAGGGCTTGGGCCGCGCCGCCCTATGGTGTGGCCACCTCGTGGCCCCACTTCCTTCCCTCTTCGGTCTTCTGGAAGCTCCGTGCAAAAATAGGACCCTGGGCGAAGATTTCGTCCAATTCCGAGAATATTTCCTTACTAGGATTTCTGAAACCAAAAACAGCGAGAAAACAAGAATCGGCTCTTCGGCATCTTGTTAATAGGTTAGTTCCAGTAAAATGCATAAATATGACATATAATGTGCATAAAACATGTAGGTATCATCAATAAAGTGGCATGGAACATAAGAAATTATCGATACGTTGGAGACGTATCAAGCAACAAGCTCAATAACCTCTCACAGAGAAACACCAAGAAGTAATAGGTATATGCAAGTATGCAAAGGGTTGAGCTTCCTAAGACGATGTGATCAAGTTACCCAACCGAAAGCCCCTCTTGATAGTGCGGCTATCTATCCTATAATCCGGTCTCCCAACAACCACCTTGAGACCGGTAAAAGGAAAACCTATCAAGGCCATACATTTGCCTTGCGCATCCCGCTTGATCTTGATGATAACTCTTCAAGCTCCACTCAAGCCGGAATTCCTCACTTCATCATTGCTGCTTTGTGAAGACTCACAAATGCCCCCCCATACACCATGATGGGAAAGCTCCATTGATGCACATCTTCACATTTCTATTATCATCAAATGGACGGCAAGCTTCAAGCATATGATCCTCTTGAGATGCTCAACTTGAATTTGCCCAACTCAACCTTGATGACGATCACCACTTGACGTCATCCTCTCATGGGCTATATGAAATCTCACTTTTGATGCATGCCCATGGAAAGATACCTAACCCACATAGACAACACAAGGAAACATATATGATGGGTTAGTTCATGAAGCATAATTGACATGGCTTACCATAACACTTGACTTCTCGTGGCACATTCTTCATGCTTCATGTGTTGACCAAACTTGAATCTATTCTTCACTCTTTGTATTGGTCAACCTTGTATCTTCTCATGCTCTATCATACTATCTTGAGGTGTATATAGAATTCTTCATTTGTTTGCATGCTCTAAATCTTAGTCAACCATAGCTCAACTTATGAGACTATCATGACACCGACTTAGATCCATAACTTGAATTCTTCACTTGGAATCAAGCACTCAAGATCTTGATCATTCATTACTTATCACATAAGCTAGAGCATGGCTAATATTGAGTTCCACATAAGAACTTCATCTTCATTTCTTCTTCTTGCTCATATCACATATATATATTCAAATCGATGATCTTGATGCCAATACACGAGGTATATCTTTATCTTCATGGCATCCATACTTGAATCAAACACATGGAATACAAGTAGTACGTATGGAATATTCTTTCATATAAACTTAATGAAAACATTAGTCCATAGGGGTTGTCATTAATTACCAAAACCACACATAGGGGCAATATACCCTTACACACTCTCTCTCGTCTACAAAAGGCACCCTTGTTCTCTAAAGAAAGGTTGCGGCTTCCACTCTCTCCCGTCCATTGTTCCAAAGATCAAAACTCATAGATCTCCCTCCATAGCCATTCAATCTTGTTGCCCACTTGAGAATCAAGGGAGGAACCCTAGATCTACACTTCCACCAAAGGGATTTCACTATCCCATCTATTCCATTGAGGAACTTGCTACTCATGGTTCTTTGGAAGTCTAGTTGGAAGAAATCACGCTCGAAGCTTGATTTTGTGTTGTAAGAGCTTTCTGGTCGGTTGTTGTGAGCTTCCAATTGAGTTGTGGAGATTGTCCAACCTTGTGTAAAGGTTTACCTTCAAGGTCACCGTTTAGTGGAACGGTGGTTGGCCTTTGTGGCACCACCACCTTCCAACGTAGACGTACTTCCCTTAACAAGGAAGCAACTATGTGAATCATCCTCGTGTCTCCTTGTCTCCATTTCGTTTAATCTATACTTTACTTCTTGTGCCGTTATTTACTTGCAATTGTGCTTGCTTGTCATGTAGGTAAATCCACTTAGTTGCATATCTAGATAATTTACGTTTTGTGTGAAGCCTAAATTGAAAAGGAACTAAAATTGAGTAGTTCCTATTCACCCCCTCTAGACGCCTGTACCATCCTTTCACCCGTCTAAGGAGGCCTCCATGCCACTGTTGCAGGTGCTGGAGGTGGTACCGATGGTCCCAACGCAGATGCGGGAGCCGACGGTGCCTCCATAGTGGCTGAAGTAGGCCGAACAACGAGCCCCCCTCCCGCTTGAGGCAGAGTGTGCTACGGCAAAGGAGAAAAGCCCGACGGGACCTCCATCACCTATTGGGCTTTTCTCCTTTGTCAAGTCGCCGCGGCATGGTGCAGTGGTGTCGCGGGACGGATGCAGTGTGATGGACACGCGTAGGATGGTGGAGTCGTCTGGCGCC
Organism: Lolium rigidum; assembly: GCF_022539505.1. Taxonomy (NCBI): domain Eukaryota; kingdom Viridiplantae; phylum Streptophyta; class Magnoliopsida; order Poales; family Poaceae; genus Lolium; species Lolium rigidum. The sequence goes on from NC_061513.1 coordinate 308,628,841, forward strand.
GTGGCAGCATCGATGGCAGGCCTGGCATGGTCAATGCGATGATCTCCTTTGAAGATGGAGTCGAGGAAGACGGCGGTAGCAACTTCTACAACGTGTGCGTTGGCATATGCTGAGAGTCTGCTTGACTAAATGTGCTTCTCATCTGCTATTGGGCTGCCTGGGAAGGCATTTGGCTTTTGGGTGATATGAGTTGGTGAATTGTCACCCCCTTCATCCCTCTGTAGGTTTAGTGAGAGGTGGCTTCGAGTTTGATCTTTTGTATTGCTCTTGTAAGATATTGTGAATAATTTAATAAAAAAAACCGTGTGGCATCCTTTGGATGAAGAAGCTGGGGCGATATTTTCGCATTTCGAAAAAAAACATGGACTTCACCTTGACACCCTACTTTATTTAAGTGGTACACCGAGTTCTACTATGGGCGGAGCTGGACCATGACGCATTACTAGCCCACATGACTGGCCCATGAACTAGTCAACACATGACTGGACCCTTCGTGACACTGCTCTACCCAGTCCCCACTGCCTGTGTCGCTGCTCGTCGCGGCCGGACGTGCGCCGGGGTGCCGCCCCCTGGCCCCCGTCCCCCCACGTCGCGCCGTCCTTCTCCGCCGCGCCTCCTTACGCTGTTGCGCTGCCGCCGTGCTGCGTCGGCCCGCATCTCGAAACAAGGAGGCGGCGCGCCGTTCTTCTCCGCCGGGCCCCGTTA
>NC_061513.1:308629645-308645016 GCF_022539505.1 Lolium rigidum
AGCTGCTGCCGTGCTGCTTCGGCCCGCCCCTCCTCCTCCGTGCAGCGCTCCACCTCCGCGTGAGCGAGGTCGGAGCGCCCCGCTACGCTGCTTTCTTGCGCGCCTGCGCCTCCTCCGGCTGCGCGACGCGAGCGTCTGTTCCCCGGTTCGGCTGCGGCTGCGGCTCCGCCTCCCCTCCCCTTCTATCCTGCCCCAGCAGCCAGGAAAGCCCCAATGGATAGGTAATGTCTGTTCCTCTCTAGCTGACTGTCCAATTGAATTGATTCATTGATTTAACGAGTTTGCCATCAAATTCATGTTAGCCATTGATTTGTTACTATCTTTGTTACTACCTCTGTCCATAGAATACATCCAAATTTTGACATATCTAAGACATCCAAAGGAGGGAGTACTTTGTATCCCCGTGCTACCATTTCTATATATTTTTTTGTCATCTCTTATGCACTCTGTTGGATCATTAACAGTTGAGTTGAAATTATATGTTCATCTTTGCAATTGACATGAGTTGTTTTCGGAGTAGTTTCTAAGCTCTAATTTTTTTTTGGCTTTGCTTGCTCCAATCCTGTATCCGCCACTAATTGTGCCTATCTTTCAAAATTATTAACAGTTCGACGGTCATGACTCCGGAGCCTGCTCCGCGTGCTAATCGCAGTGGGGGCAAGAAGCGGGACAGTACCATGGACAGTGGTTATCCACCAAGTAGATCTCCCAAAGTCCAGGAGGGTATAATGCTGGAACCCCCACCGTCAACAGGATATTTTATTCAGTTCACGTTGTATTTCAACCAAACTCATTTTAACCCACCTCATACGCTGTAGATCGATTGCAGATGTGCACCTCATCTCATTTCGCCAATCATGAAGCTTATTGTTGAAAATGACAAGCAGAAAGGTTACGTCAGAGAAATTGGGTTTGGGAGCTTCTTGTCCATGGGAGAACTTGAGATGAATAAGGCTCTTAACCTCTGGTTGATTGATAAGTTTAATTGTGACACCGAGGCTCTTGATTTTGAAGGTGGCATATCGATTCCGGTAAGGCCACTTGTGAAGAGTATTCTTGGAATCCCTTCAGGCCCTATCCAAGTTGTAGAGGGTCTAGATGTTGATGACGCTCTCCATGCTCAGTATACTTGTAATAACAGGAGAGGGAAGGCTGCCAAGGAGGTGGCGGATGAAATGTGCAGCATAACTGACAAAGAACCGTTCTGCATAGCGTTCATGATGGCGATACTCGGAATTTATCTAGCACCAAATACATGTCTGACCGTCAACAGGGCCTTACTTGGAGCTGTTAAGCAGGTTGATAAACTCAAAGAGATGGACTGGTGTAATTTCGTTGCTACCTACCTCTTCAAAGGAATCAAGGAATTCAAAGAATCAAACTCAACTAATGTTACTATAAAGGGTTGTGCCCACATACTGAGCGTAAGAATCATTCTAACCACGCTTCTGGACTTTAATTATTATGCAGTCTAACAGATTGTTGGAATGTCTGACTTTGATTGTTTATCCATAGATTTATTTCAATTCTTGTTATCGTGCAGGTCATATTCATTGATTTTGTTAAACATGCTGCGTTTGAAGTACCAGCTGGTTTTCCACGATTGGGTGTTGTCACTAAAGAACATATCAAATGGGTTGTCTCACATCCCTTCACTAGCTTGATGGTAATGCCTGGTATTCTAAATTCTTTAAGCAATTTGTAATATACTATTGCTTTGACATAAGAGTCCAATTCTTATAAATTATTATGTGAACATATGCCTTGTCTAAAAATAATATAGCGCTCTACAGGCATTAACATTCTTGTAAGTTGTAACACACATGCATCCATTTAACAATGCAATGACTTCTCCAACTTGCTGATCTAACATTTGTTTGCCAAACTAATGTCTGCTTAAGTTTATCACTTGTATGAAATTACATTTGAGGGTATATTTCAGAAGTATTCTTATTTTCCTTAAGTTGCATATAATGTTGCTAAAATTAACTTGATGTCTGATGTGATTCAAATAGGTACGTTATCCAGAAGAGTCAGTTTATGCTGCCATGTTTGATAACATGTCAAATTACTACATTACCGAAGATGGAAAATGTGTTGATTCTGAAACAAATTCTGATGCACTGTCCAATACGTCTGCAACCACCAACACCAATAAGAATGACAACAAGCTTCGGGTTTTAGCAGAGCTTGTCACTGTCATGCTTCCGAAGCCTGCTCCATGTGCTAATCCCTGTGGGAGGAAGAAGCAGAACAATGCCATGGATACTGGTAATCAACCAATTAGATCTGCCAAGTCCAGGACGGTATAATGCTGGAATCCCCACTATCGATTGGATAATTTATTCAGTTCACGTTGTATTTTAATCGAACTCATTGTAATCCACCTATACCTTGTAGACCGAAAACGTCTTTAACAAATGTTCACCTCAGCTCCTTCCGCCAATTATGAAGCTTATTACTGAGAATGCTGAGCAGAAAGGTTATGTCGGAGAAATTGGGTTTGGGAGCTTCTTGTCCATGGCAGAATTTGAGATGAATAAGGCTCTTACCCTATGGTTGGTTGATAAGTTTAATTGTGACACTGAGGCTCTTGAGTTTGAAGGTGGCATATCGATTCCGGTAAGGCCACTTGTGAAGAGTGTCCTTGGAATCCCTTCAGGCCCTATCCAAGTTGTAAAAGGTCTAGATATTGACGACTCTCTAAAGGATGAATATACTTATAATGGCAGACCGAAGAATGCGAAGGAGGTGGCGGAGGAAATGTGCAGCATAACTGACAAAGAACCGTTCTGTATAGCATTCATGATGGCAATGCTCGGAATTTATCTAGCACCGAGCACATCCGTGGGTGTCAACTGGAAGTTACTGGGAGCTGTTAGACAGGTTGATAAACTGAAAGAGATGGATTGGTGCAATTTTGTTGCTACTTACCTCTTCAAAGGAATCAAGAAATTCAAAGAATCCAACGCAACTTTTGTTTATATAAAGGGTTGTGTCCACATACTGAGCGTAAGAATTATTCTCACCACACTTCTCGAAATTAATTATTATTTGGTCTAACAAATTGTTGGAATGTACTGATTTAGCTTGTTTATTCATAAATTTATTTCAATTCTTGTCATTGCAATGCAGGTCATATTCATCGACTTTGTGAAACTTGCTGCGTTTGAAGTACCAGTTGGTTTTCCACGCTTGGGTGTTGTCACTACAAAACATATCAAATGGGTCGTTTCACATCCCTTCACTAGCTTGATGGTAATGACTCGTGCACTAAATTCTTGAAGCAATTATACTATTGCTTTGGAAATACAGTTGCAAACCCTATTCATTATTATGTGAAACATATGCCTTGTTTTAAAATGATAGTGTGCTCTATAGGCATTAACAATCTTGTAAGTTGTAACATATCCATTGAGTAGTGCAACGACTTCTCCACCTTGCTGGTCTAACATTTATTTGCCAAACTGTGAAATTACGTATGAGTGGAATATTTGAGAAGTATTCTTATTTTCCGTAAGTTGCACATAATGTTGCTACAATTAACTTTATGTGTGTTGTGATTTAAATAGGTACGTCGTCCAGAAGAGTCAATCTATGCTGCCGTGCTTGATAACTGGCCAAAAGATAACATTGTTGAAGATGGAAAATGTGTTACAAATACTGATGCTTTGTCTGATACGCTTGGTACCACCGACTCCGATCAGAATAATAACAGGCATCCCGTTTTAGCAGAGCTTGGCGCGTTACCTGTATCAGAAGGTACGAACCAGAAACTCACTGCTTAACATTATCTGTTGTCAGGTTATATCAGATTTTGCACAAGAGTTTTCATCCTTCAGTTAACATTTACCTGTCCTGATCCATATGTACGTAACATTTGTATATGCTTTATTTTGTTATTCTTGTACAACTCTACTTTCAGAAGCTCATTTAATGGATGTATACATGGAAAAGACATGATAAACAAACTTTTCTTTTATATGTTACTTCTGTATTTTTGCCGATAAGTCTGCTACCACTGACACTGATCAGAATAACAACAAGCATCCTGTTTCAGCTGAGCTTGGCCCTCCTGTCACAAGTCCTAATACAACAAGCTGGGCCATTGTTGAATTTGTAGAAGTTGGCACATCACCTCAATCAGCAGGTACGAACCAGACATTCACTGCTTATAATATTATCTACAGTCACGTTATAACAGATTTTGCACAAGATTTTTCATCCTATAATTAACATTACCTGTCCTGATCGATACGTAACATGCTATAAACTGAGTATTCTTGTATCTTTCTATATCGTTTATTTTGTTATTCTTGTACAACTCTACAGTCTACATTCAGATGCTAATTATTGGATGGTAAGTATATGACAATGAAATGAAAAGAAAACCTTTCATCTCGTACGCTTCTTTCATATTTTTGTGTATATGTACGAGAAAACTCTATCTTGCAATCGTGTAACACTTCCACAATTGCAGCTCCCGGTTCCTTCCCAGAACACATAATGTTTCCAACAAGTTGCGAGCAACTGCAGTCTTCTAGGCCTTCTTCTGAACCGTGTTCTTCACAAGTTTGTTGATACTTCACATTTGTTGCCATATTCTATGAATTTTTCTGGAGAAATATCTGATGTGTTGCTATTTCCATTATAACTTCACAGATGCATGTTTCTCCAGACAACCCCAACGGGATGAACAGGGGTTCCACATCGCCGGTGGAGAATGCTGCCGATCGTAGCACCAAGAAGGCGAGTGTGGATAGGCCCAGCAGTGGCCAAGCTAAGCAAGCCGGAAGGGTTGCAGCTCTGGACATGAGTTTGCTCAATTGCACCCTCTGCTGTGGCCCTTGCAAGCCTCCTGTTTTCCAGGTTGTCATTCTCCAACATCTCCCATTCCCCTGAACTTCTGAAGTCTGAGGAAGGCAATTATTGATACAAATGTGTTGCTTTGGGCGTAATTTTTTGTGACAGTGCAATGGCAGGCATTTAGCTTGCGGCAGATGCCTTGCCGAGCTCCCCGGCGAGCAGTGCCAGATGTGCGAGCACGGTGGTGGCTTCAGCCCATGCCCCATTATGGATGACATTGTCTCGTTTGCCATGGTAGAATGTTCCCATGACGGTTGCAAGAGCTCTGTCCCCTACCATGAGCTTGATGGCCATGAGAGCACGTGCCCCCATGTGCCCTGTTACTGCTATTGCCCGGAGCCTGGCTGTGGCTTTGTTGGCCCGCCGGAACTTCTCCTTGGCCATGTCGCCGCCCTGCATTCGGTGCCGGTGCACACGGTCGATTATGGCAAAGTGCACCGGCTTCGGGTGTTGGAGCCGCGATTCATGCTCCATGGGGAAGGGGACGACAGCGCGTTCCTCCTTGCCGTGGGCGCGCTCGGCGCAGCCATGGTCGTGTCGGCGGTGTGTATCAGGGCAGGTACGTTGCGGCAGCCACGGTACATGGTCAAGCTTTGGGCGAATGGTCCGCCACCGCCGAGCAGCGCAGCGGGCAGAATCGAGTGGGAGTTGGAGGCAGTGACGAGCAGTACCAGGCCCGGCGAGGTCGTGGTGATGGAGCTGCCGTCATTCTTGACAGTGCCGCCTGCGTATCTGGTTGGATCAGGGGCGTCCAAGGCAGTGATTCTCGACATTTGCATTGACAAGATGTGATCGATCAGATGTGTATTTAATAATCCTAATTGTGATGTCTAACTGCTTACCGAAGACTTCTTTTGCATGGTAGTGCTAAGACATGCAAGGTTCCAGGCATTTCATTGTATTTGTTGCATTAGTGCCTGTTTCACGGTCGTCAGCTAAAACGGGGCACGTTTTGTACTTCCACAGTTCCACTCCTGCATATGTGAGTCGATGAGAGATTTCCATAAAAGAGATGTATTTAGTTAAAGTTAAACCACCAGAATCATAACTTTGGAAGGTTTTGATGAATATTAGAGTTTTGATCTTTTAAGTAACATGTGAAGAGTCAGCTACAATTCTAAGAGGACAAGTGGCCAGATGAAGCCTATCTCTGTGCTACTCATGATCATAGTTACCATGTGTTCTACGATTGGTCAAATACAAAGGATAAAACATCAACATCTACAATATAAACCCAATATTTATTTGAATCATCATGAAATAGGTTTTAATGTTATATCTATTTTGTATTAAATAAGTCTATATATGTCATATTTAAAGATATTTTTGGTTATAAAATTTGACTTTGATAAAACCAGAACTCATGGTAATTGTGAATGGAGGGATGGAGAGGGTACAACTTCAACAAATTGTTTAGGTAAGCACTTCCTATCGTAGTCCAATTCTAAGGTCATCTCCAATGGAAAGGAGCAAAACGGACCGTCGTCGCTCTGTTTTAGTTTGTGACAGTCGCGTGGGTGGATAGAAACGAACTGTTGTTCATTTAGGATGGTCTGCGTCTCCAATAGTGATGCCCATTTCTAAAAAAGTTTTTTTTAATAAAATGTTCAAACATTTTTTGAAAAAATATTCTTACGGTGTACACTAGTACCATGCAAATTTACAATACAAAATCACTTATATTTTGAACGCATCAAAAATGACAAAATCGTACAAGTTTAGACAAAATTTGTAACCTATGGATCATGATTTTGTCACACTTGCTTCCTTATTTCTGCCATCCCTTTTTTCTCAAAGTTTTGAATAGCGAGCTATAGTGTCTCTAGCTATAGCGTTTTTTTTTTTTTTGAGAAGCACAGTACAAACGCAGACGCTCACATACACGCGCATACACTCACCCCTATGAACGCACACACGCACACCCTACCCCTATGAGCACCTCCGGAAGACTGAGCCGACGGATTGGATCTTGAAATTGACGAAGTCACCACAAGCATCTCGCTGTCGACGGGAACGTCGCCTCCCACTGAATGAATATTCCGCCTTTTATGAGACACACAGATGTCAAACCTGGGATTTGAACTCTGGTGGGCTGGGGGTACAACCACCCTCCTAACCACCCAACCTCAGGTTGGTTCTCTAGCTATAGCGTTTTCTACACCATTGGCACTAAGGATATTAGCACCTTAAAAGCTCGACCGTTAAATAGAGAGTTATAGCAGCGATTTAGCAGCACTATAGCTCTTTTTCAGTTTGCTACCGCTAAATGGCTTATCCCACTATTTAAATTTTGGTTCTTCTCCAGAACGTCGTTGCAAGGATGAGGTCCTGATGCAGGATTAGTACTTCCCGCAGTACAAGCAATGCAAGGACGCATGATTAGTGCCCCTGCTCCCGGGTTACAAGCGAAGGCAATATCCAGGCATGCACCGCATGTCCAACGACCACAACTGCGAGCATCAGATGTTGGCTATGGTAGTACATGATGGTAGCGTTTATACATTTTATGGGAACAAATTGCGAAAAGTGTCTTTGGCTCTTGGGCACCAGTGTTCCCGTTGTTTAAAAAAAAATAGAAAATCATACATATTTATTTCAAAAAAATCTAAAAATAAATCTGAACATAGTAAATGACGTAGCCTACAATCCTGTAAAATTTTGATATAAAATTCTTTATATTTTAGGCTACACAAAAAAGACAAAATCTGTTGAGATTTGGAGATTTAAAATATGCATACCCAGATCCACATGTTTGTCATTTTTGTGTAACCCAGAATGTTTTGTATTTGAAATTGAAATTTTGCATGTTTATGGGATAATTCATTGGCTACACCATGATTTTTTTTCTAATTTTTTTGAAACACATAAGTGTGATTTTTTATTTTTTTAAATGGCAGGAGGAGCCAAAAATCTCTGTCCAACAAATTGTAATTCTACTAGAAGCACAATTTCTTGTTGACGGAAACATGTTGTTACCAGATTGGAAACAAATAAATTTTTTTAGATTCCCTATACGAGGAAACAATGTCTAGTTGGGCTAGAAACAAAATATGGCTACACTGGATACCAATAAATGTTACTCCATGGAAACTTTTTTTTGTTTCTTTTGGAAAAACAAAAGAAGCACAGTACAATATCATTGGAAACCATATTTACAATGGAAACCCTTTATTCCAGGGAGACAATTTTAGTTGCATAGGAAGCAAATTCTCTTATGGATCAAAACACGGTTTTGCTTCTTTGGAAACAAAATGAATAGTGAAAACCAGATTTTTGTTCGATAAAAAAAATACTCCCTCTAGCCGCTAATACTTGTCATGGACTTAGGCAAAATATAGGATAAAATATGTTAGATTCATCACAGACGATTGTGTCAAAGCTTCCACACTACCACACCTTACTCACTCGATCTATCGTAATGATCCACACAACTTTGCTTTTTTTTTTTCACTGCTCAAGCTCACTTCAACCTTACGACAAACTTCAGATTGACATTGGGGCGAATTTATCGAACACTCTACTATTCCTCTCCAGCCACAAGCACCGAGCCACTAACACAACCAGAGTGGTGAACTCTTTACACCGTCTTTCAGGAATGGCATCCGACAAAGTACTCCACCATTCTGCAATCGTCGTGTCGGCTACAGGAGTGAAACGATGCATCCTAAAGGGAAGCAAGATGGAGTACCAAACCTGACGGGAGAAAGAGCATTGCGGCGTTAGATGATTTGCAGTCTCCTCCTCTTGGCAGCAGAGAGGATGCTCCGAGGGGTGATGCAATCCCTTGCTCACCAATCTATCCACGTCGCAGCCTGTTTCGAATCGCAAACCACAGGTGCAGCTTACGTAGTAAAAGGTGAAGCACTCAATTATTTGTATTATGGAGCAAAATTAACTTGAAACAAAAATAAACTCGACTGGAAACAAAATTTCTTCACATGGAAGCAAAATTTCTTCACATAACGCTATCAGTTCGTTCTGGCGTGAATCAAGGGAGTAGTTATTACTGTAGGAAATAAACTTCCATCAGTATAACCGCTGCATGCAAAAAAAATTGGAGGGCTTTCCGCTCGCCACTCACAAGCCAGGATGAAAGCAATCGTGTGATGCAGCAGAAGTCCCATATGAAGCTTCGGAAGGAGGCGACGCTGGACGAGGGAAGGATTGGCACAGATAGGGCTGGCGGTGGCTCGCTCCGGGAGATGAGAGAGGAGGCACGGGAGAGTGGCAGAGAGTGTGTTCAGCCGGGAGGCCTCAGCAGGCGAGTCATCAACCAGCATTATAGCTTAGAGTAAATATGCAATGTGTTTAGTAAAGTCTACTATGCTAGGCAGTGTCAGCAGTTAGACACCCATATCAAACACTGTTAGGATGATATAAGATATAACAATCAACAATGCAAAGAATGGATAACGCATGCATACAAAAGACGCCATTAGCAGTTAGGCTATAGTCAAAAAAACACACAAAAAGCACTACTTGGAACTGAACTGATCGATCACATTCTGTCAATGCGAATGTCGAGAGTCACCGCCTTGGACGCCTCTAACCAACCCAGATACGCAGGCGGCACTGTCAAGAAAGACGGCAGCTCCTCCACCACGACCTTGCCGGTCCTGGTGCTGCTCGTCACCGCCTCCATCTTCCACTTGATTCTGCCCGCCGCTCTGCTCGGCAGTGCCGGGCCGTTCACCCAAAGCTTGACCGCGTACGATGGTGATGCACCTGCCCTGATGCACACCACCGACACGACCATTGCTGCCCCGAGCGCGCCCACCACGAGGAGGAACACACTGTCATCCCCTTCCCCGTGAAGCAGGAATCGTGGCTTCGACACCAGGAGCCGGTGCACTTTGCCATAGTTGACCGTGTGCACCGGCATGGAGTGCAGGGCAGCAAGGTGGTCGAGGAGCACCTGTGGGGGGCCAATGAAGCCACAGCCAGCCTCCGTGCAATAGCAGGGGGCGTGGGAGCACGCGCTCTCATGGTCGTCAAGCTCGTGGTAGGGGACAGAGCTCTTGCAGCCGTCATGGGAACAGTCTACCATGGCCGACGAGATGATGTCATCCATAATGGGGCACGGGCTGAAGCCACTGCCGTGCTCGCACATCTGGCACTGCTCGCCAGGGAGCTCGGTGACGCATCTGCCGCAAGCTAAATGCCTGCCAATGCACTGTTGCAATAAAAAAAAAGCCCCAAAGCAAAACATATGTATCAATAACTGCCTTCCTCTGACTTCAGCAGTTCAGGGGAATGGAATATGTTGAAGAATGACACCTGGAAAACAGGACGCTTTAAAGGGCAGGAGCAGACAGTGCAATTGAGCACACTTAAGTCCACAGCTGCAACTCCTCGGGCTCGCTTAGCTTGGCCACTGCTGGGCCAATCCACACTCGCCTTCTTGGCGCTCCAATCGCCTGCATCCTCCATCGGCGATGTGGAACCCCTGTTCACCCCCTTGGGGTTATCGGGAGAAACATGCATCTGTGAAGTTATAATGGAATTAGCAACACAGCAGATATTTCTTCAGCAAAATTCATAGAATGTGGCAGCAAATGTGAAGCAACAACAAACTTGTGCAGAACACGGTTCAGAAGAAGGCCTAGGAGACTGCAGTTGCTCGCCACTTGTTGGAAAAATTATTTGCTCTGCGAAGTTACCGGGGGCTGCAATTGTGGAAGTGTTATGCGAAGTAGAGTTTTATCTTAAATATACACAAAAATATAAAAGCAACGTACGAGATGAAAGGTTTTTTTCATTTCATTGCCATGTACTTGCCATCCATTATAAGCATCTGAATGTAGAGGTGTACAAGAATAATAAAGTAAAGCATATACAAAGACACAAGAATACTCAGTTTATAGCATGTTACGTGCATATCGATCAGGACAGGTAATGTTAATTAAAGGATGAAAAATCTTGTGCAAAATCTGTTATAACATGACTATAGATAATATCATAAGTAGTGAATGTCTGGTTCGTACCTGCTGATCGAGGTGATGTGCCAACCTCTACATATTCAACAATGGCCCCGCTTGTTGTATTATGACTTGTGACGGGAGGGCCAAGCACTGCTGAAACGGTATGCTTATTGTTATTCTGATCAGTGTCGGTGGTAGCAGACTTATCGGCAAAATTACAAAAGCAACATACAAAAGAAAAGTTTTTTTTTATTTCTTTACCATGTACTTTACATCCATTGATTGAGCTTCTGAAAGTAGGGTTGTATAAGAATAACAAAATAAAGCATACACAAAGACACAAGAATGTTATGTACATATGGATCAGGACAGGTAAATGTTAATTGAAGGATGCAAACTCTTGTGCATAACCTGTTATAACCTGGCAACAGATAATATTATAAGCAGTGAGTTTCTGGTTCATACCTGCTGATATAGGTAACGTGCCAAGCTCAACCGAAACGGGATGCCTGTTTTTATTCTGATCAGAGTTACTGGTACCAAACGTATCAGACAAAGCATCAGTATTTGTAACACATTTTCCATCTTCGACAATGTTATCTTTTGGCCAGTTATCAAGAACGGCAGCATAGATTGACTCTTCTGGACGACGTACCTATTTGAATCACAACACAAATAAAGTAAATTGTAGTAACATTATGTGCAACTTAAGGAAAATAAGAATACTTCTGGAAAATTCCACTTAAATGTAATTTCATAGAAGTAATAAACTTGACCGGACATTAGTTTGGCAAATAAATGTTAGACCAGCAAGGTGGAGAAGTCATTGCATTGTTCAATGGACGCATGTGTGTTATAACCTACAGGACTGTTAATGCCTGTAGAGCATGGCAATATTTTAAAACAAGGCATATGTTCACATAATAATGAATAGGGTTTGCATTCGTATTTTACAGATTGCTTAAAGAAGTTAGTGCACAAGTCATTACCATCAGGCTAGTGAAGGGATGTGAAACAACCCATTTGATATGTTCTGTAGTGACAACACCCAAGCGTGGAAAACCAACTGGTACTTCAAATGCATCATGTTTCACAAAATCAATGAATATGACCTGCGTAGCAATGACAAGAATTGAAATAAATTTATGGATAGACAAGCTAAATCACCACATTCCAACAATTTGTTAGACCAAATAATAATTAATTTCGAGAAGTGTCATCAGAATGATTCTTACGCTCAGTATGTGGACACAACCCTTTATAGAAACAAAAGTTGCCTTGGATTTTTTGAATTTCTTGATTCCTTTGAAGAGGTAGGTAGCAACAAAATTGCACCAATCCATCTCTTTGAGTTTATCAACCTGTCTAACAGCTCCAAGTAACTTTCTGTTGACACCCACGGACGTGCTTGGTGCTAGATAAATTCCAAGTATCCCCATCATGAATGCTATACAGAACGGTTCTTTGTCAATTATGCTGCACATTCCATTCGCCACCTCCCACGCGTTCTTCACTTTGCCATTACAAGTATACTCATCCATTAGAGCGTTGTCAATATATAGACCCTCTACAACTTGGATAGGGCCTGAAGGGATTCCAAGGACACTCTTCACAAGTGGCCTTACCGGAATCGATATGCCACCTTCGAACTCAAGAGCCTCAGTATCACAATTAAACTTATCAACTAACCATAGGGTAAGAGCCCTATTCATCTTAAATTCTGCCATGGACAAGAAGCTCCCAAACCCAATTTCTTCGACATAACCTTTCTGCTCAACATTCTCAGTGATAAGCTTCATTATTGGTGGAAGGAGCTGAGGTGAACATTTGTAAATGATGATTTCAGCCTACAAGGTAAGAGGTGGATTAAAATGAGTTTGATTTAAATACAACTTGAAGTGTCCAATCAAGGGTGGGGATTCCAGCATTATACCGTCCTGGACTTGGCAGATCTAATTGGTCGATTACCAGTATCCATGACATTGTGCCCCTTTTTCCTCTCACTGGGATTATCACACGGAGCAGGCTTCGCAGGCATGACAGTGCCAAGCTCTCCTGAAACGCGATGTTTGTTGTTATTCTGATTGGTGTCGGTGGTTGCAGGCATATCAGTTAGAGCATCAGAATTTGTTTCAGAATCAACACATTTTCCATCTTTGACAATGTTATCTTTTGCAATGCTATCAAGCACGGCAGCATAGACTGACTCTTCTGGATGACGAACCTACTTGAATCACAACACGCATAAGGTTAATTGTAGCTACATTATATGCACCTTAAGGAACATAAGAGTACTTTTGAAATATTCCGCTCAAATGTAATTTCTTAGAAGTAATAAACTTGACCGGACATTAGTTTGGCAAAGAAATGTTAGATCAGCAAGTTAGACAAGTCATTGCATTGTTAAACGAATGCATGTGTGTTACAACTTACAACTGTCAATGCCTATAGAGCACCCTATTATTTTAAAATAAGGCATATGTTCACATAATAATTTATAGGAATTGCAATCATATTTTCAAAGCAATAGTATATTCCAGATTGCTTAAAGAATTTAGTGAACGAGACATTACCATCAAGCTAGTGAAGGGATGTGAGACAACCCATTTGATATGCTTTTTAGTGACAACACCCAAGCGTGGAAAACCAACTGGTACTTCAAATGCAGCATCTTTCACAAAGTCGATGAATATGACCTGCATTGAGAAATTGAAATAAATTTATGGATAAACAAGCTAAGTCAGAACATCCCAACAATTTGCTAGACCACATAATAACTCAATTGCAGAAGTGTGGTCAGAATGATTCTTACGCTCAGTATGTGGACACAGCCCTTTATAGTAACACAAGCTGTGTTGGATTCTTTGAATTCCTTGATTCCTTTGAAGAGGTAGGTAGCAACGAAATTGAACCAGTCCATCTCTTTGAGTTTATCAACCTGCTTAACAGCTCCCAGAAAAGCCCTGTTGACGGTCTGAGATGTATTTGGCGCTAGATAAATTCCGAGTATCGCCATCATGAATGCTATACAGAAAGGTTCCTTGTCAGTTATGCTGGACATTTCATTTGCCACATCCTTGGCAGCCTTTGCTCTGGTATTTACAGTATACTGGTCCTTTAGAGCGTCGTCAACGTCTAGACCCTCTACAACTTGGATAGGGCCCGAAGGGATTCCAAGGACACTCTTCACAAGTGGCCTTACCGGAATCGATATGCCACCTTCAAACTCAAGAGCCTCACTGTCACAATTGAACTTATCGACCAACCACAGGTTAAGAGCCTTGTTCATCTCAAGTTCTCCCATGGACAAGAAGCTCTCAAACCCAATTTCTCTGACATAACCTTTCTGCTCATCATTTTCAACAATAAGCTTCATGATTGGCAAGATGAGGTGAGGCGAACATCTGCAATCGATCTACAGCGTATGAGGTGGATTAAAATTAGTTTGATAGAAATACAACATGAACTGAACAAAATTATCCTTTTTTTTTGCGAGAAAATAAATTATCCTATTGATGGTGGGGATTCCGGCATTATACCCTCCTGGACTTGGCAGATCTACTTGGTCCATAATCAATATCTATGGTATTGTCCCGCTTCCTGCTCCCACTGCGTTCAGCACACGGAGCGCAGGCTCCGGAGGCATGGCCGTCAAACTGTTAATCTTGAAAGATAGACACAATTAGTGGCGGATCCAGGATTGGAGAAAGAAAAGCCAAAACAAAATTAGAGCTTTATAAACTACTCTGGAGAAAACTCGTGTCAAAGCATACAAAAACGGTTTGCTTGCAAAGATGATTCAATTTGACTGTTAATGATACAAAAGAGTGCATAAAAGATGACAAAAATATATAGAAATGGTAGCACGGGGATACAAAGATAGTAATAAATCAATGGGTAACATGAATTCGATGACAAATTCGTTGAATCAATGAATCGATTCAGTTGGACAGTCGGTTTGGGAAGAGTAGGCATTACCTAGCCCTTGGGGCTTTCCTGGTTGCTGGGGCAGGATAGAAGGGGAGGGAGGCGGAGCCGCAGCCGGGCCGGGGAACAGAAGCTCGCGGTCGCGGAGACGGAGACGGAGGAGGCGCGGGGCGAGCCGACCTCGTTCGTGCGGAGGCGGGGCGGGCCGGGGCCGGAGCAGCACGGCAGCAGCTCAGCTGCAGCTTAACGGGGCGCGGCGGAGAAGAACGGCGCGTGGCCTCCAAAGGCAGGCGGACGCAGAACGGCGGCAGCAGAACAAAGTAACGGGGCGCGGCGGAGAATGACGGCGCGACGTGGGGGAGTGGGGACCAGGTGAGCGGCACGCCGGCGACGATGGCGTGGCGGCGCGCACGTCCAGCCGGCAGCCGCAACGAGCAGCGACACAGGCAGTGGGGACTCGGGCTCTGCTCGATCTAAAAAAAAGTAGGGCTCGTTCGCTCGATCTTCAAAAAAATGAAAGGTTCGCTCGTTCGATTGCTCGCCTCGTCGTTCGTCTGGGCCGCTCTAGACAAAGCCCAATAAAAGTAGGGCACGTTCGGTTTTCGTTAGGAAAACGCTGCGTTTCCCCGCGGGAACGCACGTTTCGTCGTCCGCCTC
>NC_061513.1:308645116-308693964 GCF_022539505.1 Lolium rigidum
AACAATGTCTAGTTGGGTTAGAAACAGAAATATGGCTACAGTGGATACCAATAAATGTTACTCCATTGAAACAATTTAATTTTTTTTTTGGAAAAGCAAAAGAAGCAGAGTTCAATATCATTGAAAACCATATTTACGATGGAAACACTTTATTTCAGGGAAACAATTTAGTTGCATAGGAAGCAAATTCTCTTATAGATCGAAATGCGATTTTGCTTCTTTGGAAACAAAATGAATAGTGAAAACCAGAGTTTTGTTTGATAAAAATATACTCCCTGTAGTAGCCGCTAATACTTGTCACCGACTTAGGAAATATATAGGATAAAGTATGTTAGATTCATCACAGACGATTGTGTCAAAGCCTCCACACTACCGCACTTTACTCACTCGATCTCTCCTAATGATCCACACAACTTTGCTTTTTTTTTTTCCACTGCCCAAGCTCTCTTCAACCTTACGACAAACTTCAGATTGGAATGGGGCAAATTTATCGAACACTCTACTATTTCTCTCCAGCCACAAGCACCGAGCCACTAACACAACCAGAGTGGCAAACTCTTTACACCGTCTGTTAGGAATGACATCCGACAAAGTACTCCACCATTCTGCAATCGATGTGTTGGCTACAGGAGTGAAACGATGCATCCTAAAGGGCAGCAAGATGGAGTACCAAACCTGACGGGAGAAAGAGCATTGCGGCGTTAGATGATTTGCAGTCTCCTCCTCTTGGCAGCAGAGAGGATGCTCCGAGGGGTGATGCAATCCCTTGCTCGCTAATCTATCCACAGTCCGCAGCCTGTTTCGAATCGCAAACCACCGGTGCAGCTTACGCAGTAAAAGGTGAAGCAACAATTCTTCGTATTATGAAGCAAAATTAAATTGAAACGGAAATAAACTCGACTGGAAATAAATTTCTTCACATGGAAGCAAAGTTTCTTCACATTGGGCTATCAGTTAGTTCTGGCGTGAATCAAGGGAGTAGTTATTACTGTAGGAAATAAACTTCCATTAGTAGAACCACTGCATGCAAAAAAAATTGGAGCACTTTTCGCTCGCCAATCACAAGCCGGGATGAAAGCAATCGTGTGATGCAACAGAAGTCCCATAGGATGCTGCGGGAGGAGGCGGGCGGCGCTGGACGAGGGAAGGATAGGCACAATAGGGCTGGCGGTGGCTCGCTCCGGGAGATGAGAGAGGAGGAACAGGAGAAAGGCAGAGAGTGTGTTCAGTTGGGAGGCCTCAGCAGGCGAGTCATCAACCAGCATTACAGCTTAGAGTAAATATGCAATGTGTTTAGTAAATGTACTACCTCATGCTAGGCAATGTTCGCTAATGGGACACCCATATCAAACACTGTTAAGATGATACATAAGTATATAACAAATGCAACAAATGCAAAAGAAATGGATATATGCATGCCATATGCAAAAAGACTGCCGTAAGCAGTTAGACATCACAGTTAGGATGATTAGAACACACACAAATTCCTCATCGACCATTCTGGCTACTTCGAACCAAAGTACTACTTGGAACTGAACTGATCGATCACATCCTGTCAATGCGAATGTCGAGAGTCACCGCCTTGGACGCCCCTAACCTACCCAGATACGCAGGCGGCACTGTCAAGAAAGATGGCAGATCCTCCACCACGACATCGCCTGGCCTGGTGCTGCTCGTCACCGCCTCCATCTTCCACTTGATTCTGCCTGCTGCTCTGCTCGGCAGTGCCGGACCGTTCACCCAAAGCTTGACCGCGTACGATGGCGATGCACCTGCCCTGATGCACACCGCCGACACGACCATGGCTGTCCCGAGCGCGCCCACCATGAGGAGGAACACACTGTCATCCCCTTCCCCGTGGAGCAGGAATAGTGGCTTCGACGCCAGGAGCCGGTGCACTTTGCCATAGTTGACCGTGTGCACCGGCATGGAGTGCAGGGCAGCAAGGTGGCCGAGGAGCAGCTGTGGGGGGCCAATGAAGCCACAGCCAGCCTCCATGCAATAGCAGGGCGCATGGGAGCACGCGCTCTCATGGTCATCAAGCTCGTGGTAGGGGACAGAGCTCTTGCAGCCGTCATGGGAACATTCTACCATGGCCGACGAGACGATGTTATCCATAATGGGGCACGGGCTGAAGCCACTGCCGTGCTCGCACATCTGGCACTGCTCGCCAGGGAGCTCGGTGACGCATCTGCCGCAAGCTAAATGCCTGCCAATGCACTGTTGCAATAAAAAAAAAAGCCCAAAGCAAAACATATGTATCAATAACTGCCTTCCTCTGACTTCAGCAGTTCAGGGGAATCGAATATGTTGAAGAATGACACCTGGAAAACAGGACGCTTTAAAGGGGAGGAGCAGACGGTGCAATTGAGCACATTGAAGTCCAAAGCCGCAACTCCTCGGGCTCGCTTAGCTTGGCCACTGCTGGGCTGATCCATGCTCACCTTCTTGGCGCTCCAATCGCCTGCATTCTCCATCGGCGATGTGGAACCCCTGTTCATCCCCTTGGGGTTATCTGGAGAAACATGCACCTGTGAAGTTATAATGGAATTAGCAACACAGCAGATATTTCTTCAGCAAAATTCATAGAATGTGGCAAGGAATGTGAAGCGTCAACAAACTTGTGCAGAACACGGTTCAGAAGAAGGCCTAGAAGACTGCAGTTGCTCGCCACTTGTTGGAAAAATTATTTGGTCTGCGAAGGGGCCGGGGGCTGCAATTGTGGAAGTGTTATGCGAAGTAGAGTTTTTTCTTAAATATGCACAGAAATATAAAAGCACGTACGAGATGAAAGGTTTTTTTCATTTCATTGCCATGTACTTACCATCCATTATAAGAATCTGAATGTAGAGGTGTACAAGAATAACAAAGTAAAGCATATACAAAGACACACGAATACTCAGTTTATAGCATGTTACGTAAATATCGATCAGGACAGGTAATGTTAATTAAAGGATGAAAAAACTTGTGCAAAATCTGTTATAACATGACTATAGATAATATCATAAGTAGTGAATGTCTGGTCCATACCTGCTGATCGAGGTGATGTGCCAACTTCTACATATTCAACAATGGTCCAACTTGTTGTATTATGACTTGTGACGGGAGGGCCAAGCACTGCTGAAATGGTATGCTTGTTGTTATTCTGATCAGTGTCGGTGGTAGCAGACTTATCGGCAAAAATACAAAAGCAACATACAAAAGAAAAGTTTTTTTTATTTCTTTGCCATGTACTTTACATCCATTAATTGAGCTTCTGAAAGTAGAGTTGTATAAGAATAACAAAATAAAGCATATACAAAGACAGAAGAATACTCAGTTTACAGAATGTTATGTACATATGGATCGGGACAGGTAAATGTTAATTGATGGATGAAAACTCTTGTGCAGAACCTGTTATAACCTGACAACAGATAATATTATAAACAGTGAGTTTCTGGTTCATACCTGCTGATATAGGTAACGTGCCAAGCTCTGCCGAAACGGGATGCCTGTTTTTATTCTGATCGGAGTCAGCGGTACCAAACGTATCAGACAAAGCATCAGTATTTGTAACACATTTTCCATCTTCGACAATGTTATCTTTTGGCCAGTTATCAAGCACAGCAGCATAGATTGACTCTTCTGGACGACGTACCTATTCGAATCACAACACACATAAAGTTAATTGCAGTAATATTATGTGCAACTTAAGGAAAATAAGAATACTTCTGGAAAATTCCACTTAAATGTAATTTCATAGAAGTAATAAACTTGACCGGACATTAGTTTGGCAAATAAGTGTTAGACCAGCAAGGTGGACAAGTCATTGCATTGTTCAATGGACGCATGTGTGGTATAACCTACAGGACTGTTAATGCCTCTAGAGCATGGCATTATTTTAAAACAAGGCATATGTTCACATAATAATGAATAGGGTTTGCATTCGTATTTTACAGTTTGCTTAAAGAAGTTAGTGCACAAGTCATTACCATCAGGCTAGTGAAGGGATGTGAAACAACCCAATTGATATGCTCTGTAGTTACAACACCCAAGCGTGGAAAACCAACTGGTACTTCAAATGCATCATGTTTCACAAAATCAATGAATATGACCTGCATAGCGATGACAAGAAATGAAATAAATTTATGGATAAACAAGCTAAATCGGCACATTCCAACAATTTGTTAGACCAAATAATAATTAATGTCGAGAAGTGTGGTGGTTCTTACGCTCAGTATGTGGACACAACCCTTTATAGAAACAAAAGTTGCCTTGGATTTTTTGAATTTCTTGATTCCTTTGAAGAGGTAGGTAGCAACAAAATTGCACCAATCCATCTCTTTGAGTTTATCAACCTGTCTAACAGCTCCGAGTAACTTTCTGTTGACACCCACGGACGTGCTCGGTGCTAGATAAATTCCGAGTATCCCCATCATGAATGCTATACAGAACGGTTCTTTGTCAGTTATGCTGCACATTCCATTCGCCACCTCCCAAGCGTTCTTCACTCTGCCATTACAAGTATACTCATCCATTAGAGCCTTGTCAATATGTAGACCCTCTACAACTTGGATAGGGCCTGAAGGGATTCCAAGGACACTCTTCACAAGTGGCCTTACTGGAATCGATATGCCACCTTCGAACTCAAGAGACTCAGTGTCACAATTAAACTTATCAACCAACCATAGGGTAAGAGCCCTATTCATCTTAAATTCTGCCATGGACAAGAAGCTCCCAAACCCAATTTCTCTGACATAACCTTTCTGCTCAACATTCTCAGTGATAAGCTTCATTATTGGTGGAAGGAGCTGAGGTGAACATTTGTAAATGATGATTTCGGCCTACAAGGTAAGAGGTGGATTAAAATGAGTTTGATTTAAATACAACTTGAAGTGTCCAATCAATGGTGGGGATTCCAGCATTATACCGTCCTGGACTTGGCAGATCTAATTGGTGGATTACCAGTATCCATGACATTGTGCCCCTTTTTCCTCTCACTGGGATTATCACACGGAGCAGGCTTCGCAGGCATGACAGTGCCAAGCTCTCCTGAAACGCGATGTTTGTTGTTATTCTGATTGGTGTCGGTGGTTGCAGGCGTATCAGTTAGAGAATTTGTTTCAGAATCAACACATTTTCCATCTTTGGCAATGTTATCTTTTGCAATACTATCAAGCACGGCAGCATAGACTGACTCTTCTGGACGACGTACCTACTTGAATCACAACACACATAAGGTTAATTGTAGCTACATTATATGCACCTTAAGGAAAATAAGAGTACTTTTGAAATATTCCGCTCAAATGTAATTTCTTAGAAGTAATAAACTTGACCGGACATTAGTTTGGCAAAGAAATGTAGATCAGCAAGTTAGACAAGCCATTGCATTGTCAAACGAATGCATGCGTGTTACAACTTACAACTGTCAATGCCTATAGAGTACCCTATGATTTTAAAATAAGGCATATGTTCACATAATAATTTATAGGAATCGCAATCATATTTTCAAAGCAATAGTATATTCCAGATTGCTTAAAGAACTTAGTGGAGGAGACATTACCATCAAGCTAGTGAAGGGATGTGAGACAACCCATTTGATATGTTTTTTAGTGACAACACCCAAGCGCGGAAAACCAACTGGTACTTCAAATGCAGCATCTTTCACAAAGTCGATGAATATGACCTGCATTGCGAAATTGAAATAAATTTATGGATAAACAAGCTAAGTCAGAACATTCCAACAATTTGCTAGACCACCATAATAACTCAATTCCAGAAGTGTGGTCAGAATGATTCTTACGCTCAGTATGTGGACACAGCCCTTTATAGTAACACAAGTTGTGTTGGATTCTTTGAATTCCTTGATTCCTTTGAAGAGGTAGGTAGCAACGAAATTGCACCAGTCCATCTCTTTGAGTTTATCAACCTGCTTAACAGCTCCCAGAAAAGCCCTGTTGACGGTCTGAGATGTATTTGGCGCTAGATAAATTCCGAGTATCGCCATCATGAATGCTATACAGAACGGTTCCTTGTCAGTTATGCTGGACATTTCATTTGCCACATCCTTGGCAGCCTTTGCTCTAGTATTTACAGTATACTGGTCCTTCAGAGCGTCGTCAACGTCTAGACCCTCTACAACTTGGATAGGGCCCGAAGGGATTCCAAGGACACTCTTCACAAGTGGCCTTATCAGAATCGATATGCCACCATCAAACTCAAGAGCCTCGGTGTCACAATTGAACTTATCAACCAACCACAGGTTAAGAGCCTTGTTCATCTCAAGTTCTCCCATGGACAAGAAGCTCTCAAACCCAATTTCTCTGACATAACCTTTCTGCTCATCATTTTCAACAATAAGCTTCATGATTGGCAAGATGAGGTGAGGTGAACATCTGCAATCGATCTACAGCGTATGAGGTGGATTAAAATGAGTCTGATAGAAATACAACATGAACTGAATAAATTATCCTATTGATGGTGGGGATTCCGGCATTATACCCTCCTGGACTTGGCAGATCTACTTGGTCCATAATCAATATCCATGGTATTGTCCCGCTTCCTGCTCCCACTGCGTTCAGCACACGGAGCAGGCTCCGGAGGCATGTCCGTCAAACTGTTAATCTTGAAAGATAGACACAATTAGTGGAGCAAGCAAAGCCAAAAAAAAATCAGAGCTTTATAAACTACTCCGGAGAAAACTCGTGTCAAAGCATACAAAAACGGTTTGCTTGCAAAGATGATTCAATTTGACTGTTAATGATCCAACAGAGTGCATAAAAGATGACAAAAATATATAGAAATGGTAGCACGGGGATACAAAGATAGTAATAAATCAATGGCTAACATGAATTCGATGACAAATTCGTTAAATCAGTGAATCAATTCAATTGGACAGTCGGTTTGGGAAGAGTAGACATTACCCAGCCACTGGGGCTTTCCTTGCTGCTGGGGCAGGATAGAAGGGGAGGGGAGGCGGAGCCGCAGCCGAACCGGGGAACAGAAGCTCGCGGTCGCGGAGACGGAGACGGAGGAGGCGCGGGGCGAGCCGACCTCGGTCGTGCGGAGGTGGAGCAGTGCACGGAGGAGGCGGGGCGGGCCGAGGCGGCACGGCAGCAGCGGCGGACAAGAACGGTGCCTGGCCTCCAGAGACGAGCCGACGCGGAACGGCGGCAGCACAACAAAGTAACGGGGCGCGGCGGAGAAGTACGGCGCGATGTGGGGGGACGGGGACCAGGTGGGCGGCACGCCGGCGACGATGGCGTGGCGGCGCGCACGTCCAGCCGGCAGCCGCAACGAGCAGCGACACAGGCAGTGGGTACTCGGGTTTGCTCGATCTAAAAAAAAAAGTAGGGCTCGTTCGCTCGATGTCCAAAAAAAAAAGAAGGGTTCGCTCGTTCGATTGCTCGCCTCGTCGTTCGTCTGGGTACAAAGCCCAATAAAATGTCTTTAGCGTTAGCTTCGTGCGTTCTTTTGCCCCGACCACTGTCTTTTGCACGTGTTGGAAAAATGTTCTAAACCACACGAGCTGGGCATCGGGCTCGGGGACGGTAGCTAGGGCGGAGAAGAAGGGTCCATAAGGAGTGCAACGATTGCAGTGAATAGAGGAAAAGGTGGACTACAAAAATCTTGTGGAGAATGTGAATCAGCACATACCGGAGAGGGATCCCGGATTCCCGGTGCTGCTTGCCACATCGGTGCTCTTCCGGGCCACCTGCTCTACCTAGGCCTGGCCCCGAGGGGGGGGGGGGGGGCGGCCGCCCCAGGCCCCCAAACCCAAGTGGGCCCAAGGTCCCGGCTAGCTAAGTTATATATCTGCCGACACACATACTGTCGCATCCCTCTTCCTTCTTCTGGTCCAGTGGTCCCAACCCAAGGCGCTCGATAAAAAAGAGCTTCGACAAGAGGAGAGTGGTGGGGGAGGGGGAGAGAGGAATGACCATGACAAATTCTTGTATCTCTCTCACTACTATCACGCCATTGCTAACAACTAGTAATGGCGCACCACATGGTGCGCCGCTGCGCACCACATGGGCGCCGCTACTAGTTATTTCGTGCACCACTGATATTTTCTGTAGGTGCGCCACTAGTAAGAGGTATGATGCGCCATTGAGGAGATGCCGGATAAAAAAAATATACCCTACCCAACGACATGGTTCCTCAATCATATAATACACATTTTATTTTGGGGCACGGTTCCTCAATCATATAATACACTATATATTCAATAGAGAACATAAACAAAGATGATACTCCACTTATTACTTTCGTCTTGTCTCCTGCGGCTAATAGAAGAGCATATCGAGCTCCTCCCTTGCCCTAAAGCTTTTCCTGTCAAACAAAGCAAGAAAGCAGAGCCACCATCTGCTCCACCGTAGCATCCTTCAAAGTACCACTGAACATCATCATCTGGGCTGATCTCACATGCCACTTTGCCCTTCACTTCCACTACACCCTCACATTTAAGATGGACCTACAAAAACAAAGAGACACAGTTGTTTAACCATGGACTTAATCATTATTGGTCAATATGAACTATATCTAGTCTGTATTTAGTGAAAACAAACTATCCATACATTTTAAATTGGTACAAAAAATTGTCTAACCTTATATTTCAGATATGTAATGGTGACTAAAATTGTATGCTTGCAGAAAATAAGCCCATATAAATCATTGTTACCGAGCATTTATTTAATGGACACTTCTTCTCTACCTTATCCTTATAGTATCAGCTTTGCCAACCAAACACTAAGCAAATAGAAATAGAATACCATTGTCACCATGAAGCAAATAGGCACACAATTTTTTTAATAGAAAATGAGGGCTGCTGCTATTTTATATTAGCATAACTAAATGTTTCGGCAAATGAAAGTTCAGAGAACAAAATAAATTTGTGAAAGCATGATACTTACCATAGTATCACTATAATACGCGATCGGTTTAATGAATTCTGGACAGAAGAAAAAAAATTCAATAGAAATAACTTTAGACCTCTTAATATAACAGGTAAAAGCCATTGGGTAAAATTAGGGTGATAAGGACATGTCTTGCAGAACTTAGTGTTTTTTAATTATCAAGAAGTATATATTATGCATTACCTAGAGCTCTAACAACGGAAAAATAATATGCTAACTCGACGATGGTTTTCTGATCTGCAACCACGTGGCACGCCTGGCCCCTGACATGTGCCACGTCGGCTGGCCATCGTGCTGCCACGGCACTCTTGGCAGATCCGCTGAGTCCCCACTGCCTGTGTCGCTGCTCGTCGTCGGCTTCGGCTTGCCGGCCCCTGGTCCATCTCCCCCCCGCCGCGCACGACCGAGGCCGGCTCGCCCTGGGACGCTGCTTTCTTCGGCGCCTGCGCCTCCTACATCCGCCCGACCGCGACCTGCTGTTCCCCGGTTCGGCTGCGGCTGCGGCTCCCCTCCCCTTCTATCCTGCCCCAGCGCCAAGAAAGCCCCAAGGGCTAGGTAATGTCTATTCCTCTCACGCCGACTGTCAAATTGAATTAATGAGTAATTGATTTTACGAATTTGTTATCCATTGATTTGTTACTCCGTGCAACCATCTTTGTATCCCCATGCAACCATTTCTATAATTTTTTGTCACCTCTTATGCACTCTGTTCCATCATTAATAGTTGAGTTGAAATTATATGTTCATCTTTGCAAGCAAACCAATTTTTTATGCTTTAACATGGTTTTTTCGGAGTAGTTTATAAGCTCTACTTTTTTTTTTTTTGGCTTTGCTTGCTCGAATCCTGAATCTGCCACTGATTGTGTTATCTTTCAAGATTAACAGTTCGACGGTCATGCCTCCGGCTCCTGCTCGGCGTGCTAATCGCAGTGGGAGCAAGAAGTGGGACAGTACCATGGACAGTGGTTATCGACCAAGTAAATCTCCCAGCTCCAGGAGGGTATAATTCTGAAATCCCCACCATCAATATGATAATTTATTCAGTTCACGTTGTATCTCAGTCAAACTCATCTTAATCCACCTCATACCCTGTAGATTGATTGCAGATGTTCACCTCACCTTCTTTCGGCAATCATGAAGCTTATCGTTGAAAATGATGAGCAGAAAGGTTACGTCACAGAAATTGGGTTTGGGAGCTTCTTGTCCATGGGAGAATTTGAGATGAATAAGGCTCTTACCCTGTGGTTGATTGATAAGTTTAATTGTGACAGTGAGGCTCTTGAGTTTGAAGGTGGCATATCGATCCCGGTAAGACCACTCGTGAAGAGTGTCCTTGGAATCCCTTCAGGCCCTATCCAAGTTGTAGAGGACCTAGATGTTGACGACTCTCTGTACTCTCAGTATACTTCTAATAGCAGAGCAAAGTATGGGAAGGATGTGGCAAATGAACTGTGCTGCATAACTGACAAGGAACCGTTCTGTATAGCATTCATGATGACGATACTTGGAATTTATCTAGCACCAAATACATCTGGTGCCGTCAACAGGGCCTTACTGGGAGCTGTTAAGCAGGTTGATAAACTCAAAGAGATGGACTGGTGCAATTTCGTTGCTACCTACCTCTTCGAAGAAATCAACGAATTCAAAGAATCCAACACAACTTTTGTTACTATAAAGGGTTGTGTCCACATACTGAGCGTAAGAGTCATTCTGACAACACTTCTGAAATTTAATCATGATTTGGTCTAGCAAATTGTTGGAATGTGCTGATTCAGCTTGCTTATCCATAAATCTATTCCAATTCTTGTCATTCCAATGCAGATCATATTCATCGATTTTGTGAAAGATGCTGCATTTGAAGTACCAGTTGGTTTTCCACGCTTGGGTGTTGTCACTACAGAACATATGAAATGGGTCGTTTCACATCCCTTCACTAGCCTGTTGGTAATGATTCATGCACTAACTTACTTAAGCAATTTGTAATGTACTATTCCTTTGAAAATACGATTGCAAATCCTCTTCATTATTATGTGAACATATGCCTTGTTTTAAAATAATGGCGTACTCTACAGGCATTAACAGTCCTGTAAGTTGTAACACACATGCATCCATTGAACAATGCAATGACTTCTCCACCCAGCTGGTCTAACACTTATTTGCCAAACTAATGTCTGGTCAAGTTTATTACCTCTAAGAAATTACATGTGAGCGGAATATATCAAAAGTACTTTTATTTCCCTTAAGGTGCATATAATGTAGCTACAGTTAACCTTATGCGTGCTGTGATTCAAATAGGTACGTCGTCCAGAAGAGTCAGTCTATGCTGCCGTGCTTGATAGCATGCCAAAAGATAACATTGTCAAAGATGCGAAATGTGTTGATTCTGAAACAAAATCTGATGCCCTGTCTGATAAGTCTGCTAGCAGCAACACCGATCAGAATAACAACAAGCATCCCATTTCAGCAGAGCTTGGCACTGCCATCACAAGTCCCAGTACAACAAGCTGGGCCATTGGTGAACATGTAGAGTTAGGCACATTCGCTCGATCAGCAGGTACGAACCGGACACTGACTACTAATAACATTATCAATAGTCAGGTTATAACAGATTTTGCACAAACATTTTCGTCCTTCAATCAGAATTACTTGCCCTGATCGATATGTACGTAACATGATATAAACTAAGTATTCTTGTGTCTTTGTATATGCTCTATTTAGTTACTCTTGTACAACTCTACATTCAGATGCTCATTAATGGATGGTAGTACATGGCAATGAAATGAACAAAAAACCTTTCATCTCGTACGTTACTTTTATACTTTTGTGTATATGTCAGATAAAACTCTACTTTGCATATGTGTAACACTTCCACAATTGCAGCGCCTGGCTCCTTCTCAGAACACATAAGTTTTCCAACAAGTGGCGAGCAACTGCAGTCTTCTAGGCCTTGTTCTGAACCGTGTTCTGCACAAGTTTGTTGATGCTTCACATTCGTCACCACATTCTATGAATTTTGCTGAAAAAATATCTGCGGTGTTGCTAATTCCATTATAACTTTGCAGGTGCATGTTTCTCCACATGGCCCTGAGGGGATGAACCGGTGTTCCACATCGCCGGCGGAGAATGCTGGCAATCGGTGCGCCAAGAAAGCAAGGGTGGATCGGCCCAGCAGTGTCCAAGCTAAGCGAGCCCAAGGAGTTGCAATTCTGGACTTTAGTGTGCTCAATTGCACCCTCTGCTCCTGCCCTTTAAAACGTCCTGTTTTCCAGGTTTATTTCTCCAACATGTTCCATTCCCCTGAATTCCTGAAGCCTGAGGAAGGCAGTTATTGATACATATGTGTTGCTTTGGGTTTAATTTTTTTTGCAACAGTGCATTGGCAGGCATTTAGCTTGCGGCATATGTCTCACCAAGTGCCCCGGTGAGCAGTGCCAGATGTGCGAGCATGGCGGTGGCTTCATCCCATGCCCCATTATGGACGACATCGTTTCGTTGGCCATGGTAGAATGTTCCCACGACAGCTGCAAGAGCTCCATTCCCTACCACGAGCTTGACAACCACGAGAGCGCGTGCCCCCATGCACCCTGCTATTGCACGGAGCCCGGCTGTGGTTTCGCTGGCCCACCGCAGGTGCTACTCGGCCACCTCGCCGCCTTGCACTTTGTGCCGATGTTGACGGTCAAGTATGGCAAAGTGCACCGGCTCCGGGTGTCGGAGCCTCGATTCCTGCTTCACGGGGAAGGGGACGATAGCGCATTCCTCCTCACCGTGGGCGTGCTTGGCACAGCCATGGTCGTGTCGGCTGTGTGCATCAGGGCAGGTGCGGCGCCGCTGCCCCGGTACGCAGTCAAGCTTTGGGTGAACGGTCCTCCACCGCCGAGCAGCGCGGCAGGCAAAATCAAGTGGGAGCTGGAGACGGTGATGAGCAGCACCAGGCCTGGCGAGGTGGTGGTGGAGGAGCTGCCGTCTTTCTTGACGGTGCCGCCTGCGTATCTGGTTGGGTCAGGGGCGTCCAAGGAGGTGACTCTGGCCATTTGCATTGACAAGATGTGATCGATCAGTTGAGTAGGAAGTCTTACTCTAGTGCAACTAGTACTTGACATACAGGAGCTTGTAGCAATAACATCATGGTATATGTCAACACCCGGATTTTTAAGTCCAGATGCCTGTTATGCCATACATCGCAATCCCAGGAATATTGTTGTTGCGAGACATAACAGTTGAATATCATAAGTCATCATTCATTACATATCATAGTCGTCTTACAAATAGATCACATGATCCAATAATACAATAATAGTTGAACTATTGTTTCAACACACATCACAAATACATAGCGGAAGCGTAAAGATAAGGGACTCTCTAGTCCACAGGCCAACGCTTGACGTCAGGAGTAGTCCTAGTTGTCGTAGACGTCCTGCTGTCCATCCTCTTCATACTGCTGTTCCTCTTCATAGTCTGGCCATTTGAATAGCCAGGGACAAAGCCGTGAGTACTTCAAAGTACTCGCAAACTAATACTAATGTAAGTACTAATATTTCTAGTAAGGGGGATGCTAAGCTCTAGTTTCTTTTGCATAAAGCCAATTTTAGTTCACAAACATTTTAGTAAACAACTCTTCATGTGCTAACTAACTCAAGTAGGGACATTAGTGTCATCCCCACAACTCAGTTGTGTTTTCAAGTCACCAATTCAATTTCAAATCACAAGTCACCCTTCACATGTCACATTTTTGAAAAGTTCTGATGACGGAACAGTATGGCCTTTCCAACCGTCCATAACCGTGGACGCGGCTATTCGAATAGTTCTACACTCTGCAGAGGTCGTACACTTGTGCCACAACATTTGCAATAATCCGTCAGGGTTAACCGGCCCTGATTTATCACACTCCGTGTGCGGACTACCAACCATAACCTTTCACTTACATACCCTAGTATAGGCATCTCTCCCCATGAGCTTGGCCTCCCGAGTGAAGACAAACTGTCGGCTCGGGAACTGCACAGGGCTTGGGCCGGACATTCACCTCATATTCACGTCATATCACATCATTTCATATCTCTTGGGAGGCAGCCCTTGGCATAACCCCGATGACGCTTGTTTAGAGGGAACCCATACTAAGATATATAAACTGCTAGTTAAGCCCTACCCATATCAGGTACTGTGGGGGTACTTGTAAAATTGGAATGGTATCGCATCCGAACCCAACCATCAGTTTTGGTAAAATTCACCAAGTCATTCACAAGTCATGCTCACCTTCAAAATCTTTCAATAGAATGACTCATCATTCCAAGGTTTTCAAAGTCATTTCACACACATAAATTCCCATCTAGCATAGCCAATTTCAATTTAGCACTAGCATCTAGGTATGAGGGGTGCTAAGTAATTTACTTTGCTTCTAGACTAACTTGGATACTCTTGTACTAATCCAATACTAATCCAGTGAATCATGAATCAAAAGGTACTTTGATAAAACAAAAGTAAATAAAGCTTGTAAGGTAAAACTGGGACATAGGATCATAAGCATAAATTAAAGGGAGTAATGCCTTGCTCATGGTGAGCTTTGCACTTTGCAAGAGTATTATCTTGCAACAATAGAACTTGCAAAGGTGTTAGCTTGCAAGAGTATAGCTTGCCTTGGTGGTTGAGGTGATCAAAGTGGTCTTCTTCTCCTTGAAAGTAGACTTCCTCCTCCTCTTGATACTCCTCGGTACTAGCGTCTAAAATACGAAATACGGGGTACAATCACCAAACAATTCATTGGCTATTCTAAAGATCACATGTATTCACACAAACTATTCTATTCACACAATTAATACAATTTGGTGCATTGGTGGTCTTGCTTGAGGAGAAATAATTTCCTCTCATTTCATATGTACAAGATAGTTTCCATATAGTTCTTGAGGCATAATTTCCTCTCATTGGATCTTCTTTAAGATTTAATTTCTCAAACAATTACTCATGAATTCAGGTTGTCCTAAGTCAACCATTCAGCATCATCATTTGAGAAAATGATTTAAATGAGGTAGAGTACCTCATACTATTTAACACTTCTACAAATGATTTAAAATCTCCAAGTATTTCATATGAGAGCATTTGACCAGGGGTCCAAACTTCATATGAAAGTACATGGGACAAGATTTAAATGAAGTGAAACACTTCATATGCTTTACACAAATTAAACTAGCATCACACATTACTATTAAGTGGGTAGATGTGTTGTTTTTCTTATTTAAGAAAAATAATTTCCTATTATACTAATTAAGGTGTTACTTTTAATTACTTAGAGAAATAATTTCCTCTCATTATCTTATTAAGATTTAATTTCTCTTATGAATAAGATATGACCTAGATTGACCAAAATCAACCACTTCATACTTATCATCTGAGAATATGATTTAAATGAGGTTCCATACCTCATGCAATTTAATACTAACATGG
Source organism: Lolium rigidum (assembly GCF_022539505.1). Taxonomy (NCBI): domain Eukaryota; kingdom Viridiplantae; phylum Streptophyta; class Magnoliopsida; order Poales; family Poaceae; genus Lolium; species Lolium rigidum. Next base: position 308,660,449 of record NC_061513.1, read on the forward strand.
TAGTGATTTAATATCACCAAATAACTCAATATGAGATTTATAGACCATGGTCACTACCTCATGTTGAATTACTTGAGACCCAGATTTAAATGAGAGGAATACCTCTCATATGATTTAACACATAGTTGTAACTAAGTTAACAACTACTATTGAGGTGAGTTAATATCATCAACAATTCATATGAGACATATATGACCAGAGTATCTACCTCATTTTGAATTGTTCATGACAAGATTTAAATGAGAGAGAAACTCCCAAGTGATTTATTAATAGTTTTGGACAATATCTTTGACTAGAAATAGCCACATAGTCCTTTAATTAAGCTAGGCCATGATCATTCAAAGTAAGCATGGCATATTGTTGCAGAAACAATTAGTGTAAGTCAAAAGTGAGCTATGAGAGTTGGAATTACTTAAATAACTATTTTGGTTGATTTTTAATAATTATTTGAAGTGGTAGGAGTCTCTGACTTGTTATTTTTGTCACATTAATTCTACACAAGATTTGGAAGTGGGACCAGTGGGGTTTTGTAGACATTTTCAGTAGCTTTTCAACCATATAAAGTTTGATAAATTTGGCCAAGCCAAACAGATTCTATTGAATTTCAAACACAGGGTCAGTATTGCATTTGTTTGAATTGAATTAAATCAAATTTGACTAGACGGGCTGGCGGGAAAGAAATTGGGCCGAATCAGTTTGAAACGCAGCAAAGAAGAGTTGGGCCGGCCCAGCTAACGCTGCGGGCCAGCTGACAGCAGGCCCCACCCGTCAGCGGGTGACTCACCCGAATCGGTACGCTGCGATGCGCGCCGTTGGATCAGAAGCAGATCGGGCGGTGCGGGAGCGTCGTCTTCGTCGGGGGAGATGCTTGCTGGAGCGGCGGAGGTAGGGGGTCGGCGGCCGGGTGGAGCTCCGGCGAGGGGTGGCGACGGTGCAGGGAGGAGGTTGTCGTCGACGGCGAGTGCGCCGGGTACCGGTGGCGAGGCCGGAGGTGGCTCTGAATCGACGCCGGCGAGATGAGGTATCGGCGGGCTCCGGCGGCTAAATTGGGGAGCTCCGGTGATGAATCGAGAAGGGGAAGTGGTCGAGGAGGGTGAGGGAAGAGTGGGGAGGCTGCCGGTGTGCTTGGATGGGCTGAGGGGAGCTTGGTATTTATAGAGGGGCGAGTGTGCTGCGAGGCGCGGGCGAGGTCAATGGCGAGGTCGTCGTTCCAGGGCGACGAAGGAGCGAGGAAGGTGCGCAGGAGGTAGGCGACGTCACGGCGGTCCTTGGGGCCTTAATGGCGCGGTACGCCGAGGCGTACGACGGTCGGGCGAGGGTGGTACTCGTCGCGGCCGTGGCGGGCGCGTTCGTCCTCTCCGGCGGCCGTGGTCGCCAAGGCATGACGTCGGCGTGTCCGGCGAGCTCCGCGTGGCGAGGAGGGTACCATGGCGCGCGGGCTTGGTCGGGGTACGGCGGAGTACGGCGAGCGACGCGTGGCCAGTGACGTCCGCGGCGTGTGCTGGCGCGACGTCATCGGCATCCTGGGCGATTCCGGGCGCGCGATTTCCGGCGACCGTCGGCGTTGTCCGTGGCAATGGAGATGCTAGGCGTGGCCGGGGAGGTGAGGTGGTGCGTTTGGACATGGTGGCCGTGGCCGAGAAGAAGAAAGGGAGGGGTGGCTCGACATGGTGTCCATGGCCGGCATGGCCATGTCCATGCCATGCTAGGCTTGCTCTCCTAGGGTTCCTATGTTGCTTTTAGGGAGAGAGGGAACCAGGGAACCAAATGAAGTGATTTGGGGCAGTAGGGTTTGGGTAGATCACTATTTCAATTAGTGTTTGCTTTATTCCATAATTGCTTATTTCAATTTCTTACCATTTTTGATGGAATTCATATGGTTGCAAAAATTGGAAAGGGTGTAATTGGTTGAGTTGTAATTGACCAGAGACAACTATGTGTGGTGGTGGAATTTTAAAAATCAAAGAACTGCAAGATTTGACAAGGTGAGATTGTTGCACATAATAAAAAGTCTCAACTTTGCATGAGCATAATTTGTGATCCAAAATGAATTTGGCATGATGGTCTTTACAAAAGTTGTTCATCTTGATGTACTCTTAGATGACATGCAAAGAATTGAGGAAGTTTAGTTTGAAAATCTTGAGATACAAGGGCTCAAAGTAGTGACCAGATTATAAAAGACAGATCTGACCATTATTGTATGTGAGCCCAATTTGAGTTTTAAATTCATTTGAATTGTGTATTTTTGATTCCAAAAGTTGTGATAAGTGTTTAATAACATTATTCAACTAATGGTGAAGACCAAAAATGGTCTAGGTCAAAGATTTAGAAAAATGGCATAAACCATATGTGAGGGTTTTGTGATTTTCTACTTCTTATTCTTTTATTTTCCTTTGCTTCATTTTGACAAGAGTGAGGTGTATTTGGTGTTAGATTAAGTTGGGTAAAAGGTTCACACCATTTTAGGACAAGGTGAGTGACTAGGTCAAGTTTTATTATTTTGGCTAATTGCCACATATGCCTCTATGCATAAGATGGATTTTATTTTGATTCCCACTTAAATTGGTTGGTCAGTACCTGGTTGAGTGTGTTGAGGTATTTCCAATCATCTACACAAGGTAAGCAAACCAAGTTTTAGTTTTTATAAAAAGTAGCCATGCATATGTCCCTTTTTCTTATTTAAGATCACCTCTTCTTATTTTGGTTTTTCAAAGATTTGTGACAAGAGAGATGAGGTCTAGGGTTTAGTGGGGTTCACAATGGTTCACCACCATTTAGCAAAAATAATAAAGGTAGGGTTCAAGATTTACCTATTAGGGCTATATGTCTATATATGTCTTTTTCTTTATTTTGGTTTCTCCAAAATAGATCCATTTGTATTTGAGAAGATCAAGGTTTAAGGTTTTTTCTTATTTGATTTCTTTCTCTTTTATTTTATTGGGTTTGTGATCTTCACTTGATTACTTTAGGGTTTTAGGGTTTATCACATAACCATAACAACACTCATCATGGCAAAACACAAATACTAGGTATGAGCACTATGCATAGCACTCAAAGTAAGAAAAGTTTTTGTTGGTTCTCATTTTTGGAAAAAGGAAATTCATTTTCTCTTTGTTTTGAAATTTGGGGTGTTACAAACCCTTCCCCCTTAAACAAATCTCGTCCCGAGATTTTAAGAAAAGTTAGGTTCCTAAGAGAGATTGAGCATTTTAGTAACAGGAAGACATACTTGGCATGGTCTGAGGTGCTTCCTGAGCTTCAGTGGCATTCATGTGGTAGAAACGGCCGTTGTTGTTGTTCTGGTTCCTTCTACCGGCGAAGCGGCGCTGTTGCTGAGCAGGTGCTGCGGTATTGCCGGCAATCTTGGCGAGTCTCTTAGGGCACTCATTGGAGTAGTGGCCCACAACTCCACATTCATAGCAGTTTACAGTTGACTTGTCTTTCGGGGTGACGGGGATGGCATGGCTTCCAGTCCTCGGGCCAGTGTTGGTGTTGTTGTTGGTCCCATTTTTGCTGTTGGGGTTGTTGTTGTTGTGGTGGCTGTTGTTGTTGTTACCTCCAGGCTTCGGGGGTCCTCCGTTGTTGCTGGTGTAGTTGGGGCGATAACTACGAGCGGGGGCTTATTGTGTCTTCGGGTGAATCCTCCGGAGGAGTTGTTGCGGTACTTCGGGTATGGTGGGGTCCACTCGGTTCATCATCCTGCGCTTGCGGTTCTCATTGGCCCGATGCAGCTTTCCTTCCATCCGTATGGCTGAGTCCACTAGGGCTTCTAAGTCAGCGAACGGAATGTTCACTAACACAGTTTGCATCTCGTCGTGCAATCCGTTCAGAAATCTCTCCTTCCTTTTCTCGTTGGTGTCGGTCTCGTCCGGAGCGTACCTTGACAGGGTAAGAAACCTGTCGCGGTATTCTACCACAGACATTCTGCCTTGCTTGAGTTCGCGGAACTCGTCTCTCATCATCTTGATCAGTCCTTGGGGCACATGGTACTTGCTAAACTTCAGCTTGAAGTCTTCCCAGGTCATCATCTGTCCAGCATTCATTGCGCGGGCGCTGGTCCACCAGGCTCGTGCAGGTCCTGACAGGTAGTGGGTGGCGAACAGTACTTTCTCTGTGGTTTCAACTTGTGCAACTTCGAGGTTGTTCTCCATTGTCTGGATCCAGTCATCAGCATCGAGGGGCTCTTCAGTCTTGCTGAAAATAGGTGGGTTGGTGTTTTGAAAGTTCTTCAGTTTTGACCCAGGGTGGTCGTGGTTTCCATGGCCATTGTTGTTCTGAGCAATCAGCTGCAGGTGCAGCAATGTTGGCCTGGCGTTCAGCTCTCTCGGCTTCTCGGTCGGCCATCATCATCTCTAGCATCTGCATCATGACGTCTTGGGTGGCGCTGCGGGTTGGTGGGGCCATCTGAGTATCGGAGTAGATGATAAGATAAGAGGGAAATTTCTACGGTTTGTTTGAATTAAAGTTTCACGAGTTCAAAACTTGAAAATTGAGTAGTGTTGTGGGGGTAAAAACCAACAACACTTTTTCATTCATACCAAACATCACACATTACAAATCTAACACACCGTTGGTTTGAAGAACCATTCATTCGCTCTACGATACAAGGGGATCCTGATACAACTCACACCTACTTAAGTGCTGGGATGATAATACTCTTCCGGGTGGATTCTTCGTCTTTACGGGTGATGTGCTTGGCGAGAGGCGAGGGCGTTGTCCAAATCCCTGCGGGTTTTGTACAGCCTGAAGTCCTGGTGTGTTACATAGTGGTTCCTCTCCTTGTGCGGGGGCATGGTCATCGGTCTTCCCATGGAGTCATGTCTTGGGTAGTAGATGAAACGAGTGTTCTTGATCTTGTCCTCATTTTGTCCACACAGACGGAAAATTGCTTCTTGCATAGCTCTGACTAGTCCTTCCTCCCAAGTGTTTCCCGTTATCGAAAACCGGATGGTTTCCCATACCGGGGCTCCAAGCTTCCTTCGTAGATCAGTAGAAACGTCCCACCGAGGTGGTTCTCCGGAGTGGTTGTTGAGGGGTATTCCGAAGAACTCGGGGTACGGGTGTCCTAGATATTCCACTAGTTGCTTCAAATCCTTTTCGAACCTTAGGTCGCCTCCGGAACCAAGCTGGTAGAACTCCCATTGGTACTTCATCTGTGAGTAATTAGGATAAGTAAGTTAAAGAAGTAATCAAGTGTGCAAAATTTTAGGTAGGCTTGCAAAGAAAGTGGAGTATAGATTTCTCATTTTTGAAAAATATCTTAAGGATAAGAGTAAGAACAAGTTTTTACAAATATTCACTTCATTGGTTTTTGAAACTAAGCTTTTCGGACGTCCATTCTAACTAGGGTCTCCTAAGGTCAAACAATGGCTCGATACCAACTTGTCAACACCCGGATTTTTAAGTCCGGATGCTCGTTATGCCATACATCGCAATCCCGGGAATATTGTTGTTGCGAGACATAACGGTTGAATATCATAAGTCATCATTCATTACATATCATAGTCGTCTTACAAATAGATCACATGATCCAATATTACAATAATAGTTGAACTATTGTTTCAACACACATCACAAATACATAGCGGAAGCGTAAAGATAAGGGACTCTCTAGTCCACGAGGCCAACGCTTGACGTCGGGAGTAGTCCTAGTTGTCGTAGACGTCCTGCTGTCCATCCTCTTCATACTCGCTTGTTCCTCTTCATAGTCCGGCCATTTGAATAGCCGGGGACAAAGCCGTGAGTACTTCAAAGTACTCGCAAACTAATACTAATGTAAGTACTAATATTTCTAGTAAGGGGGATGCTAAGCTCTAGTTTCTTTTGCATAAAGCCAATTTTAGTTCACAAACATTTTAGTAAACAACTCTTCATGTGCTAACTAACTCAAGTAGGGACATTAGTGTCATCCCCACAACTCAGTTGTGTTTTCAAGTCACCAATTCAATTTCAAATCACAAGTCACCCTTCACATGTCACATTTTTGAAAAGTTCGATGACGGAACAGGTATGGCCTTTCCAACCGTCCATAACCGTGGACGCGGCTATTCGAATAGTTCTACACTCTGCGGAGGTCGTACACTTGTGCCACAACATTTGCAATAATCCGTCGGGGTTAATCGGCCCTGATTTATCACACTCCGTGTGCGGACTACCAACCATAACCTTTCACTTACATACCCTAGTATAGGCATCTCTCCCCATGAGCTTGGCCTCCCGGTGAAGACAAACCGTCGGCTCGGGAACCGCACGAGGCTTGGGCCGGACATTCACCTCATATTCACGTCATATCACATCATTTCATATCTCTTGGGAGGCAGCCCTTGGCATAACCCCGATGACGCTTGTTTAGAGGGAACCCATACTAAGATATATAAACTTCTAGTTAAGCCCTACCCATATCGAGTATTGTGGGGGTACTTGTAAAATTGGAATGGTATCGCATCCGAACCCAACCATCGGTTTTGGTAAAATTCACCAAGTCATTCACAAGTCATATTCACCTTCAAAATCTTTCAATAGAATGACTCATCATTCCAAGGTTTTCAAAGTCATTTCACACACACAAATTCCCATCTAGCATAGCCAATTTCAATTTAGCACTAGCATCTAGGTATGAGGGGTGCTAAGTAATTTACTTTGCTTCTAGACTAACTTGGATACTCTTGTACTAATCCAATACTAACCCAGTGAATCATGAATCAAAAGGTACTTTGATAAAACAAAAGTAAATAAAGCTTGTAAGGTAAAAGCTGGGACATAGGATCATAAGCATAAATTAAAGTGGAGTAATGCCTTGCTCATGGTGAGCTTTGCACTTTGCAAGAGTATTATCTTGCAACAATAGAACTTGCAAAGGTGTTAGCTTGCAAGAGTATAGCTTGCCTTGGTGGTTGAGGTGATCAAAGTGGTCTTCTTCTCCTTGAAAGTAGACTTCCTCCTCCTCTTGATACTCCTCGGTACTAGCGTCTAAAATACGAAATACGGGGTACAATCACCAAACAATTCATTGGCTATTCTAAAGATCACATGTATTCACACAAACTATTCTATTCACACAATTAATACAATTTGGTGCATTGGTGGTCTTGCTTGAGGAGAAATAATTTCCTCTCATTTCATATGTACATGATAGTTTCCATATAGTTCTTGAGGCATAATTTCCTCTCATTGAATCTTCTTTAAGATTTAATTTCTCAAACAATTACTCATGAATTCAGGTTGTCCTAAGTCAACCATTCATCATCATCATTTGAGAAAATGATTTAAATGAGGTAGAGTACCTCATACTATTTAACACTTCTACAAATGATTTAAAATCTCCAAGTATTTCATATGAGAGCATTTGACCAGGGGTCCAAACTTCATATGAAAGTACATGGGACAAGATTTAAATGAAGTGAAACACTTCATATGCTTTACACAAATTAAACTAGCATCACACATTACTATTAAGTGGGTAGATGTGTTGTTTTTCTTATTTAAGAAAAATAATTTCCTATTATACTAATTAAGGTGTTACTTTTAATTACTTAGAGAAATAATTTCCTCTCATTATCTTATTAAGATTTAATTTCTCTTATGAATAAGATATGACCTAGATTGACCAAAGTCAACCACTTCATACTTATCATCTGAGAATATGATTTAAATGAGGTTCCATACCTCATGCAATTTAATACTAACATGGTAGTGATTTAATATCACCAAATAACTCAATATGAGATTTATAGACCATGGTCACTACCTCATGTTGAATTACTTGAGACCCGATTTAAATGAGAGGAATACCTCTCATATGATTTAACACATAGTTGTAACTAAGTTAACAACTACTATTGAGGTGAGTTAATATCATCAACAATTCATATGAGACATATATGACCAGAGTATCTACCTCATTTTGAATTGTTCATGAAAAGATTTAAATGAGAGAGAAACTCCCAAGTGATTTATTAATAGTTTTGGACAATATCTTTGACTAGAAATAGCCACATAGTCCTTTAATTAAGCTAGGCCATGATCATTCAAAGTAAGCATGGCATATTGTTGCAGAAACAATTAGTGTAAGTCAAAAGTGAGCTATGAGAGTTGGAATTACTTAAATAACTATTTTGGTTGATTTTTAATAATTATTTGAAGTGGTAGGAGTCTCTGACTTGTTATTTTTGTCACATTAATTCTACACAAGATTTGGAAGTGGGACCAGTGGGGTTTTGTAGATCATTTTCAGTAGCTTTTCAACCATATAAAGTTTGATAAATTTGGCCAAGCCAAACAGATTCTATTGAATTTCAAACACAGGGTCGTATTGCATTTGTTTGAATTGAATTAAATCAAATTTGACTAGACGGGCTGGCGGGAAAGAAATTGGGCCGAATCAGTTTGAAACGCAGCAAAGAAGAGTTGGGCCGGCCCAGCTAACGCTGCGGGCCAGCTGACAGCAGGCCCCACCCGTCAGCGGGTGACTCACCCGAATCGGTACGCTGCGATGCGCGCCGTTGGATCGAGCGGATCGGGCGGTGCAGGAGCGTCGTCTTCGTCGGGGGAGATGCTTGCTCGGAGCGGCGGAGGTAGGGGGTCGGCGGCCGGGTGGAGCTCCGGCGAGGGGTGGCGACGGTGCGAGGAGGAGGTTGTCGTCGACGGCGAGTGCGGCCGGTACCGGTGGCGAGGCCGGAGGTGGCCTGAATCGACGCCGGCGAGATGAGGTACTGGCGGGCTCCGGCGGCTAAATTGGGGAGCTCCGGTGATGAATCGAGAAGGGGAAGTGGTCGAGGAGGGTGAGGGAAGAGTGGGGAGGCTGCTGGTGTGCTTGGATGGCTGAGGGGAGCTTGGTATTTATAGAGGGGCGAGTGTGCTGCGAGGCGCGGGCGAGGTCAATGGCGAGGTCGTCGTTCCAGGGCGACGAAGGAGCGAGGAAGGTGCGCAGGAGGTAGGCGACGTCACGGCGGTCCTTGGGGCCTTAATGGCGCGGTACGCCGAGGCGTACGACGGTCGGGCGAGGGTGGTACCGTCGCGGCCGTGGCGGGCGCGTTCGTCCTCTCCGGCGGCCGTGGTCGCCAAGGCATGACGTCGGCGTGTCCGGCGAGCTCCGCGTGGCGAGGAGGGTACCATGGCGCGCGGGCTTGGTCGGGGTACGGCGGAGTACGGCGAGCGACGCGTGGCCAGTGACGTCCGCGGCGTGTACTGGCGCGACGTCATCGGCATCCTGGGCGATTCTGGGCGCGCGATTTCCGGCGACTGTCGGCGTTGTCCGTGGCAATGGAGATGCTAGGCGTGGCCAGGGAGGTGAGGTGGTGCGTTTGGACATGGTGGCCGTGGCCAGAGAAGAAGAAAGGGAGGGGTGGCTCGACATGGTGTCCATGGCCGGCATGGCCATGTCCATGCCATGCTAGGCTTGCTCTCCTAGGGTTCCTATGTTGCTTTTAGGGAGAGAGGGAACCAGGGAACCAAATGAAGTGATTTGGGGCAGTAGGGTTTGGGTAGATCACTATTTCAATTAGTGTTTGCTTTATTCCATAATTGCTTATTTCAATTTCTTACCATTTTTGATGGAATTCATATGGTTGCAAAAATTGGAAAGGGTGTAATTGGTTGAGTTGTAATTTACCAGAGACAACTATGTGTGGTGGTGGAATTTTAAAAATCAAAGAACTGCAAGATTTGACAAGGTGAGATTGTTGCACATAATAAAAAGTCTCAACTTTGCATGAGCATAATTTGTGATCCAAAATGAATTTGGCATGATGGTCTTTACAAAAGTTGTTCATCTTGATGTACTCTTAGATGACATGCAAAGAATTGAGGAAGTTTAGTTTGAAAATCTTGAGATACAAGGGCTCAAAGTAGTGACCAGATTATAAAAGACAGATCTGACCATTATTGTATGTGAGCCCAATTTGAGTTTTAAATTCATTTGAATTGTGTATTTTTGATTCCAAAAGTTGTGATAAGTGTTTAATAACATTATTCAACTAATGGTGAAGACCAAAAATGGTCTAGGTCAAAGATTTAGAAAAATGGCATAAACCATATGTGAGGGTTTTGTGATTTTCTACTTCTTATTCTTTTATTTTCCTTTGCTTCATTTTGACAAGAGTGAGGTGTATTTGGTGTTAGATTAAGTTGGGTAAAAGGTTCACACCATTTTAGGACAAGGTGAGTGACTAGGTCAAGTTTTATTATTTTGGCTAATTGCCACATATGCCTCTATGCATAAGATGGATTTTATTTTGATTCCCACTTAAATTGGTTGGTCAGTACCTGGTTGAGTGTGTTGAGGTATTTCCAATCATCTACACAAGGTAAGCAAACCAAGTTTTAGTTTTTATAAAAAGTAGCCATGCATATGTCCCTTTTTCTTATTTAAGATCACCTCTTCTTATTTTGGTTTTTCAAAGATTTGTGACAAGAGAGATGAGGTCTAGGGTTTAGTGGGGTTCACAATGGTTCACCACCATTTAGCAAAAATAATAAAGGTAGGGTTCAAGATTTACCTATTAGGGCTATATGTCTATATATGTCTTTTTCTTTATTTTGGTTTCTCCAAAATAGATCCATTTGTATTTGAGAAGATCAAGGTTTAAGGTTTTTTCTTATTTGATTTCTTTCTCTTTTATTTTATTGGGTTTGTGATCTTCACTTGATTACTTTAGGGTTTTAGGGTTTATCACATAACCATAACAACACTCATCATGGCAAAACACAAATACTAGGTATGAGCACTATGCATAGCACTCAAAGTAAGAAAAGTTTTTGTTGGTTCTCATTTTTGGAAAAAGGAAATTCATTTTCTCTTTGTTTTGAAATTTGGGGTGTTACAGTATATCTGGTGGGTTTGACGTAGGAAGACACATGGCGAGGATGTGCCACCAATGGCAAGGTGTGCCATGCCCATCCGAGCCCTGGTTGCTAATCATTCTAAGGCTGCCTCAGAAATGACATGCAAAAGGCACGGTTGGTTTAAGCCACGGTTGGGGTTTGTTAAACTGAATGTGGATGCAGCGTTTAATTCTGAATATCAAACATGGGCAGCTGGAGCTATCATTCGAATCCGTTCAGGGCACTTTCTAATGGCTGCAAGCCTGTTCATACCTCACGTATCATCTCATCTGTAGATTTGGGTCTTGAATTAGCAAATTTGGGAGGATGGCATGCAGTCAAAGCCGAATCTGATGCCATGGAAGTGATGCGCTGGCCAGAAGAGAATACGGAGTGAATATGCAGACTGTGTAACAAACGGACTCAGCTTCAGTAACTTGGTGAAGCTAGTCTCAGTGACTTAGCCTCTTTCTCCATATCGGACATACATAGATAGCACTAGATTTAAACTAAAACATTAAAACTACTCAGGAAAAATTGAAAAAATTACTCCATCTGATTCAAATTAATTGGCTCCACCTTATTTAGATACGGATGCATGTAGTCTAACTTAACTACATACGAATCTAGACAAAGTGTAGTCTAACTTAACTAGACACATACAAATCTAGACAAAGTGGAGTCAACTAATATGAATCGAAGGGAGGGAGTACAGTAAATCGTAAATTTTTCTTTGTATATTCTATGAAATTTGCATACCATTTGGACGAGTGGTTTAGGAATAAATATCTTTTTAAGATAAAAATTATAAAGCTATTCATTTACAAACAACTGATTCAAATGGGATAAAACTTTCACAGAACTTCTTGTCAGTGCATTTCCGAATACTTGGATTTTTTAAATATTTTCCGAGCAGTTAATTTTTTTTGTTCAAATCTAAAGAAATCGCATACGTTCAATCAAAAATGAAGGGTGGAGGAGGAGGCTAAATCACTGATACTTAGCTTCACCAAGTCACTCAAGATGAGTCCGCAACAAGTATGGGTATGATAAGGAAGCTTGAATTCGATCATTGTCCTCCGAAGGCAAACATAGCAGCTCATTTAATAGTTAGAAATAGTTTTGATACAACTTTTTCGTATAATTGGGTCAATAAACCTTACCTTTTCGAAACCCTGGTTGATGATGCAACCGATATTCCAAGTTGATAAAGCTGCCATGATGGCTTTCCCTAAAAAAAAATACTTTACATACTGGCAGAATGATCGACGACGAAGGAATTCGTGTGATTTAATCACCTAATTGTGATATCTAGCGTCTTACCCAGGGCTTTTTTTTGCATGGTAGTGCTAAGACATGCATATGGTGTTCATGTTATTACTAATTATGAGGTTTCAAGCATTTACTTTGTATTCCTGCATTAATGCCTGGAAAACGCTAACGGCGGGGGATCCTGCGCGTCCCATCGTCCCAATCATCCTTGTGCGTGGCCGTCCGATGGCCCATCGTGTTAAGTGCGGTGGAAATATGCGTCTGCACCCAAACCCAGTGGCTCGACGCATAGTAACTGGCATTTTCATCGAGACGCAAACGCGGGCTAAATATGTGCAGCGTTTACGTATGTGCGGTCGCGCCGAGTGACCGGTGTTCCACATGTATGGCACGCTCAGACGTCACTGACACTCCCATCAGAAACCGCTCACATTCCAAAGAAATTGTATTTGGCGGGGCCAACAACCCAACTTTTCCATGTACGTCCTCCTCGCAGTAGCCGCCATGGAATCCGACCAAACCATTGCCCCATCCACCGACCCAACCACCGACCTAGCCACCGCCCCAGGCCCGATGGAGACCACATCTCTCGCGGGCTAAAAGAGTGCTACCACCAGCGGCCGCAAAACAAAGGCCAAGTGTCAACACCCGGATTTTTAAGTCCAGATGCCTATTATGCCATTCCTCGCAATTCCAGGAATATCGTTTTTGCGAGACATAATAGATTGATATCACAACACATCATTCATTACAACACATAATCGTCTTACAAATAAAGGATCACATGATCCAGTCTCATTACAATAATAGAAGTTCTATTGATTCATTACATAACACATAGCGGGAGCGAAATAGCGTAGTAGTAGTCCATCTATTCCACAGGCAACTGTTGACGTCAGGAGTGATCCTAGTTGTCGTAGACGTCCTGCTGTCCTTCTTCCGGGTTCTGGTACTCCTCTTCATAGTCTGGCCATTTGAATAGCCAGGGACACAGCCATGAGTACTTTAAAGTACTCGCAAACTAATACTAAGGTAAATACTATCAACTATAGTAAAGGGGTTCTAAGCTCTAGTTTCATTTGCATAAAGCCAGTTTTATTTCATAAGCACCTTTAATAATCAAAAACTCCTCATTTGCCTAACTTAACTCAAGTGGGAACATTAGTGTCATTCCCACAACTCAGTTGTGATTCAAAGTCAATGTCACCTTTCAATTTCAAATCACAAGTCACCCTTCATATTTTTAGAAAAATTCTGATGACGGAACAGTATGACCTTTCCAACTGTCCATGACCGCGGACGCGGCTATTCGAATAGGTTTACTCTGCAGAGGTTGTACACTTGTGCCACAACAATTGCAATAGTTCGTCAGGGGTAACTGGCCCTGATTTATCGTACGCAGTAGGCGAACTACCAATCCTAACCTTTCATTTACATACGCTAGTATAGGCACCTCTCCCCATGAGCTTGGCCTCCCAGTGAAGACAGACAGTCAGCCTGGGAACTGCACAGGGCTTGGGCCGGACATTCACCTCATTTCACGTCATTTCACATCATTCCTTTTGTTGTAGAGGCAGCTTCCGGCATAACCTCGATGACGCTTGTTTCAGAGGGAACCCATACTAAGACACATAAATTTCCAGCTAAGCCTTACCCAGATTCAGGTATTGTGGGGGTACTTGTAAAATTGGAATGGTATCGCATCCGAACCCAACCATCAGTTTTGTAAAATTCACCAAGTCATTCACAAGTCATATTCACCTTCAAAATCTTTCAATAGAATGACTCATCATTCCAAGGTTTTCAAAGTTATTGGTTTTCACAAGTTCCCATCTATAGTAGTCAACTTTAATTTAGCACTAGCAACTAGTCATAAGGGGTGCTAAGCAACTTGGATTGCTCTAGGCTAAGTTTGATACTCTTGCACTACTCCATAACTAAACTAAGTGAATCATGAATCAAAAAGTACTTTGATAAACAAAATTTAGTAAATCTTGTAAAGTAAAAAACTTGGGATAGGAGCATTAAGCATAAAGTAAAAGTAATGGTGCCTTGCTCTTGTAGAGCTTTGCACATGGGAACTTTGCAAGAGTGTTAGCTTGCAAACAAAATAGCTTGCATTAGTCTAGCTTGCATTGGTAATAGCTTGCATTAGTCTAGCTTGCATTGGTAATAGCTTGCATTAGTCTAGCTTGCATTGGTAATAGCTTGCATTAGTCTAGCTTGCATTGGTAATAGCTTGCATTGGTTGGTGATGTGATCAAAGTTTTCTTGCCCTTCCTCTTGGTAGAAGACCTCTTCCTCTTGATAGTCTCCGGTACTAGCGCCTATAACGAATACGAGGATACAATCACCAAACAACACTTAAGTAGTCTTACTTAGCCTTATTGGCTCACACAAATGATCTAGCATTACTATTTAACATTGATTCACAAATTATGCTAGGGTTTCTTTATTTAACAAAAGGAAAATAATTTCCTCTCATTGAAAGTTGAAATTAGGGTTTCTCTTTGGTTTGGAGAAATAATTTCCTCTCATTGAAAGTTGAAATTAGGGTTTCTCTTTGGTTTGGAGAAATAATTTCCTCTCAAATAACCAGGGATGATCCCATGTTGACCAAGGTCAACACTTCACACTTAGTATTTGAGAGAAGTGATTTAAATGAGATTCATCATCTCATGTGATTTAAATAACCATGGCAACTTAAAAACTATATTGATTTAAATTCTACAAGTGAGCAAGTATGAACCTATGCAGTAGAGGTCATCATATTACTTCATCTCACTTGAGAAAATGATTTAAATGGGGTGCTACACCTCATAGATTTAAATGGCCTAAAATTTGCTATAGTTTAAATGGACTAGTATTGACTACATAGCCAATATTTTTATCTAGTCCATGATCATGTACAGAACCCATATCATATTTTTACATAGTAAATTAGGGTTTGTGAAATGTGAATTATTGCAATTGGATTCACTTCAAAATTCAAATTGGTTGATTTTTAAGATTTATTTGAATGCTGAAAAGTATCTGTTTTGTTATTTTTGCTATTCAAAAACTATACAAGGTATGGGGTTCAGACCAGTGAGGTTAGTTAGAAAATTTCATAAGCTTTCTATAGCATTTTGAATCACCAGATTTGGATTTGTAGATTTAAAACTATTTAATTTATAGCACTGCATCAGTATTGAAATTTGCTGAAACGAATTAATTCTAAATTGAATTACCGGGCTTAGGCGGGAAAGGAAATGGGCCAGAATGGTTTAAATTGCGAAACTGGCCCAGCCCAGTAACGTTTCACAGCCGTGGGCCAGCTGACATGGTGGGGTCTATACGTCAGCGATACATAACAACCGAATCGGTACCTGGCAATATCGACCGTTGGATTAGGAGGTGATCGCACGGCCGTGGTTCGTCTTCTTCTCCGGCGAGAGGAGGGTGCACTGGCGGCGGAGGTAGGGGGTCGGGGAGAATTCCAGGCCGCCGACGATCGAGGGAGAGGATCGAGGCGATGTTGTCGATGGTGTAGAGGCCCCTGGTACAGCGGCGAGGCTCGGGGCGGCTCCAGGCGATGCAGATGATCTGCGGGCTCCGGCGGGAACGAGCTGGCGATTGAAGCTTCTCCGGCGAGGTCGTGTAAAATTGGTGGGTGGAGAAGGGGCAAGGATGAGAGGGGAGCAGATGTTGTGAAGAATCGAGGCTCAGGGCTTCCCTATTTATAGCGGATGGAGGGGTGTTGCGGATGCCCGTGGGAGGTCGTTCATGGCGCCGGCGTCTGGAGCGGCGAAGGGGCAAGCTATGGAGCGCATTGTATAGGCGACGTCTAGGCGAGGCCCTGGGTGTAGCTGGCGCATCCAGGGGACGACGGGATGGCTCGGGTTGCTTCCGCGACAAGGATAGTACGGGGCGGCGGACTTGCGATCATGGCGATGACGACGGTGCACGCGCGAGCTCTGGAGCATGTCTACGGGGTAGAGGAGACGTTGGCGATGCGCGATGCAGAGGTAGGCATGCAGGGGGAGGACGAGGGCGACTGGTCGCGTGGCGCTCTGGCGCGCTCGGTGCACGCTCACCGCGTGCCTGGCACGTCCTGGCAGGGTGCTGGGCGTGCTTGGGCTGGCCAATGCCGTGGCTTGGCGAGTTTGGGCAGGGCATGGGCTTCGTCCTTGTGCTCCTGTTGACTGCCAAAACCCACCGGCGGGCAGCGGCCTTGTCAACACTGTAGAGCCGGGAAGAGCCTAGAGCTGCGGCTGGCTGAGACCCCTCCGAGCGACGGCCCGCAATGCTCTTCTCGGTCACACGCGGCGTTGCGAAGTGCAAGGGCGTGCCACCTGACCTATACCTGGTCAGGAAGGTGATGAGGATGCCTCGCTTAGTTTCCTGCAGGGCATACATGTAAACGTTAAATACGAGCCTCGATCGGCTCTCAGGTTATCCCGTGAATCGGCTCAAAGAGCCGATCCACCCATGATCCGTACGGGGTGTACGAATACTTGGTGGTCCTGCTTGATCAAGATGAAGCTAATGAGATCTACGACGATTTAGGGTTTTCACCGCATAATCGGATCATCCTACTCCAGGTTGGGCCTTGCGGCCACGCACGGTGCTCGTAAGCCGATCCTAAACAAGGCCAAAAAACCAACATGAAGTTGATCCTAGGAACATCCCGTTTAGGACTTGCGAACGCCACCCTACGTGCCACTCGGATCCTCCCCCTTTGTAAGGCCTAACTATTGCGGATATTAAACTAATCCTTGTAGAACAAGGAGCAATCGTAACGGATCAGATCTACTAAATAATGATCAAGCGGGGTGCCGCCCCACACCTGAGATAGGTGTGAGGACGGCTAGATATGCAAGGGTTGCACTACGTAAGCATGCTTAAACGAAGAACAATGCTAACCCTAACACATCTAATGATAACTACGTTGCTCGCCATCAAAAGCGCTTCGATACGAGCAACGCATGAACAACGTGGGGCTTGTGCTGCCTAGATCGCAAGATGCGATCTAGGCAGCATGTCGCTACCCGATAGAAACCCTCGAGACGAAGGAGTTGGCGATGCGCCGAGATTGGTTTGTTTTGGGGTTGAACGTGAGTTGTTGTTTATTCCATAAACCCTAGGTACATATTTATAGTCCAGGGGACTTTCTAATGTGGGCGTGCACTAAACCGTGCAAGAGATAAACTCTAACTTCTAAATCGATACACCATCTATTATACTAAGATACACGGGCAATTAAGCCCAACTTGGTAAAAAGGCCGATCCACATACTTCTTCTATATATATCTTTTCACACCCATCTTCGATCGCGGCCCACCTCTGACTTGGTCAAATTCTGGTGATAACACATGCCCCCCTGGTTTTGGAAATGATATTTCCAAAATCATTACGTTTTCCTTTCGTCGGGTCATGTCATGGCAGAGCAGAACCATTGCAGCATTTTTCGTCGGGTCATGTCATGGCAGAGCAGCACCATTGCTCCGCACAATTTGGCCGTTGTCTTTGAGTACTGCCTCCTCGAAAACTGCTGTGGCATTGAATTTTTTCACCGTAGCCCCCTTTTTATTTAACCGCTCTGAGTGGTTCGCCATTTCACCATCTTGCTCCGTCCTGGCCATCGGTACCAAAAAAAAACCCCCAAACTCCCACAGCCATGTCTTCCTCTTCTTCCTCTTCCTCGTCGGTCTTCCACGACTCCTCCTCCGAGCTTTCCTACGGGTCCTCTTCCTCCCGTGAAACACCACCAGACATCCGCGCCCCAGAAGCATGGGACCTGGAAGACCACGCTTCCTCCGTCCGGTCCGAAGACGACCGAGTCCCCGACCAGCGGGGACGAAGATCTTCGGTTCCTCGCCGTCGGGGAACCGGAGTCGGAGAGCGAGGACGACCAGTTTCCCTGGGACGGCTGCCCCACCTCTGAAGAAGAGGAAAAGGAAGACGACGGCGACGACGACGACTCCCTCGAGGGTTACCCGCCAGCGAAGCGCCTCCGCATGTGGTGGGACGACGACAGCAGCGACGATGAAGACGAAGATGAAGCCCCCGTAGAGGGCTATGGGAGCAGCGACGAAGAACCCATCGGCAGTAGTGCCGATGAGAGTTCCGACGACGACGACGAAGGAAGCAACGGCCCGTAGATTAAGATCTACTAGTATAGGCCTAGCAGTAGTAGATTGGTCAATAGACCCTTCTTTTGTTCTTCCTTCCCGAGCAATCGGCTCTTTCTATGTAAGAAATCTGGCTTATCAATGAAGAAATTCCCCAACTCGATTTTGCCGATTCCCTTTATGATAATTTAGCCGATTGTCTTTCCTTCTGATTCTGCCGATTGCCAAACTGGACAATGCCCAACAAGCCGATGGCATCGCATCGGTCTCCCACACTAGATTTCGAGATAGATCCACCCAGACCCAAACTCCTTGCCAAACAAGGCCAAGCCCTACTCGCGCAAATCCGCAAGATCTCTCAAGATGGCATGTTGAACCTAGCGGCGGAACCCCCGAAATAATGTCGGGTCTCCTTTACATCATCCTCTCCGAATTCTCGCTCGCTCAGCTCCGGCAGCTTCCTTCTACAATAATCACTGTCTTTTGAACGAGCCGTCACGAAGAGTGAGCCCACTTCGACAGAGTTGGTTAAACCTCGAGGGCGAGCTGCCCCCCGAGCCTCAGCCAAGGCGAGGATAAAGGACGGATCATCACCATTGAGATTTCGGGGCGGGCTCAACCTTGTCCAAGAGAGCTATCCCTGCAGGGCTACCAGCCCGATCACCTCCCTTCCGTCGAGGGTCCATACAGCCGATCCAGCCGGCTATGATAATTTTGCAACATAAGCACCATTCTTCGGGTAACTTGTGGTGCGAGTTCGAGCCGATCCAAACGAAATCGGCTCCCGGAGCAGAGAAACTTCAAGGCGAGCTGCCCCCCGGGCCTTCAAGGTGAGCTGCCCCCCGGGCCTTAGTCGGGTGAGAATAGCAGCGAGCTGATCACGTCAATCATCCTTGGTTTCCAACTCGCAACGCCGTATCGACCGATTCAGAAAAATCGGCTCTTTAGAGTGAGGGAATTTCAGGGCGAGCCGCCCTCCCCCGAGCTTCTTCAGTCCAAACCTTGCGCCTTGCTGATCAGATCAGCCCATCATCTTCGGCAGGCTGAAGCAACTTCTGGTGAGAACGTCTTCGCATTTCTGACGCCCTCCAGATTCTTGGAGGGAACTAGCCCCCTGCTCTTAAGTCGATGTCTGTGCATCGGCTATTCCTGAAAATTTTCGAATTTTTTTGGCCGACTTGTGTATCGGCCCCCATACTCCAATATCCACCATCAAAGGATGAGACTCTTCTACTGCATACCCTCGTGTTTTATCCACTTGGGCGCCCCCCCGAGCCGATTCTGTCAAGAGAATTGATGACATCGGCTCTGATGGACCGTGAATGTGTTGAACCCAGGCAGTATGGATGGTGAGGATATTCGCGGCCGATTACTGGAATCGGCCTCCACGTTGTTTGCTCAGTGAAGGTTTTGTACTGCTCCTTCATAGACCCTTGGGGCCGATCACAAGGATCAGCCTCGCCAACTTGCACATCGCTTGGCTTCAACTACATGGTCAGGCCAGTGGATAAAACTAGCTTAACCCTTCCCTTTGTCACATCGATGCGCTCGCAATCGTCCAATTTGATGCCTGAGAGGGGTTCTTGGCCTGCTGCTTCCCATGCGTTCATGCCAGCCGTTGAAACTTCGGCCGAGTCGTCGGCTTGGACGACCTCTACCTCATCACCATCCCACTGTATTATGCATTGGTGCATCGTGGAGGGAATGCAGCAGCTTGGCGTGGATCCAATCTCTTCCCGGCAAAACAGCATAGCCGCTCGTGCTATCAACGATAAAGAACGCCGTAGGGATGGTTTTTCTTCCTACGGTCGGATCCACATTCAGAACTCCTTGTGCCTCGGACGCTTGGCCGTTGAAGTCGCTCAACGTTACGTTGGTCTTGATTAGATCCGAACTCGAGCGTCCCGGCCGACGTAGCATGGAGTACGGCATGATGTTAGCTGCCGCTCCGGTGTCCACCCAGCATCCTGTTTACAGGCCTCCCATCGATATACCCTCGTAAGTACAGGGCCTTCAGATGCCTGTAGCTCCTGTCTCGTGGCTTCTCAAAGATAACCGGCCGTGGGCCGCAGTCAAGTTGTGCCACGGATGTCTCGTCTAATCCTGGAGCATTGAACTCCGAAGGGAGGATAAACACCATATTTGTGCCAGCCGATGTTTCATCATCGGCTTTTCTCTGTTCGGGCGCCACTCTTTTCTTTGTGGCTGACCTTCCTCGTCCAGGGTTCGCAGAATTTTGGCGGCCAGATCAGGCCGTGCCTTCCTTAGCGTGCGCAGGTATAATCTTTCAGTTTCTTCCAACCCACGCAGACGCTGGACTCTTTGCTTCTGGGAACGGCTGAGCCCATCAGGGCACCATCTGGGCTGATGATATTTGTATTCTTCACCACCGTCCTCTAGCTCCTCGAGATCTTCCATCTGAGGGGACTCAGCACGCTTGTTCCGATGCGGGAAAGGCCCTAGCCGGCTGAACACAGACACGTTAGCGGCACCCTTCTTCCTTTGTTTGCATTCTGGGCAGTCCTCGATTGTTGGCAATCGGCTCATCCCTGAGTCCCAGCAATGTTTGAAGAACGGGCAGTCCCAGTGCTTATCCATGTCACTCTGCCCCCTTGGCCTCCCTTCGGCGCGATGATCGTACCCGTTGTTGCTTCTACCATGTTGGCGGTACCTTCCGACCTCGGCATCGAGCCGGAAATTCCTTTCATCGTCCGCGTCGTAGCGCCGACGTCGGTCGTGGTGTTGCTCGTATTTGTTGAGAGGGTGCTTGGAGTGTGGGCGTTGATGCCGCATGCTTCTTATTCCCTCTCTTGCCAGGTACTGCCTGTCCTCACCTTGGGGTTGGTTGCACGGATCGGCTCCCTCTTCATCCTTGCCACGGGAGTGGCTGCTTTCTGTTTCCTCTTTGTCATGGCGGCTTGCGAGATCCTGCCATATTGACACCAAAGGAAAACTTTGGCTGATCTATGGGGTGGCTGAGATCCACCGTGTCGACACCGGGACCCGGACGTGGGTTTCTACCGAGCCCGATATCGTGCGGCCGGGTCTTCTCAGCGGAGCCGATGAGTTCGGTTCCAAGGGTTGCCTTGATCCCGTCATGTTTCCTTCTGAGCTCCTTGGGCAGATCCCCATGCTTCGGAGACCTGGTGCGCTCCTCCGACGGGGTGGAGAGATCTCTCCCATCAAGTGCGCCTTCGGGCGTGGAACCCCTCCCCCTGACGCCATGGGAGTGGGTTCGGTGGGAAGAGCCGAAGAGTGCGGCTTCGAGGATGGCTTTGATCTCGTCGCATGTGACTGGCGTGCCGTCCGCCATCTCGGATGTAGATGGCGATGTGGTTGATGTAGACGATGGTCCCACCGGGCGTGCCAGAATGTGTTGACTGCCAAAACCCACCGGCGGGCAGCGGCCTTGTCAACACCGTAGAGCCGGGAAGAGCCTAGAGCTGCGGCTGGCCGAGACCCCTCCGAGCGACGGCCCGCAATGCTCTTCCGGTCACACGCGGCGTTGCGAAGTGCAAGGGCGTGCCACCTGACCTATACCTGGTCGGGAAGGTGATGAGGATGCCTCGCTTAGTTTCTGCGGGGCATACATGTAAACGTTAAATACGAGCCTCGATCGGCTCTCGAGTTATCTCGTGAATCGGCTCAAAGAGCCGATCCACCCATGATCCGTACGGGGTGTACGAATACTTGGTGGTCCTGCTTGATCAAGATGAAGCTAATGAGATCTACGACGATTTAGGGTTTTCACCGCATAATCGGATCATCCTACTCCGGGTTGGGCCTTGCGGCCACGCACGGTGCTCGTAAGCCGATCCTAAACAAGGCCAAAAAACCAACATGAAGTTGATCCTAGGAACATCCCGTTTAGGACTTGCGAACGCCACCCTACGTGCCACTGGATCCTCCCCCTTTGTAAGGCCTAACTATTGCGGATATTAAACTAATCCTTGTAGAACAAGGAGCAATCGTAACGGATCAGATCTACTAAATAATGATCAAGCGGGGTGCCGCCCCCACACCTGAGATAGGTGTGAGGACGGCTAGATATGCAAGGGTTGCACTACGTAAGCATGCTTAAACGAAGAACAATGCTAACCCTAACACATCTAATGATAACTACGTTGCTCGCCATCAAAAGCGCTTCAGTACGAGCAACGCATGAACAACGTGGGGCTTGTGCTGCCTAGATCGCAAGATGCGATCTAGGCAGCATGTCGCTACCGATAGAAACCCTCGAGACGAAGGAGTTGGCGATGCGCCGAGATTGGTTTGTTTTGGGGTTGAACGTGAGTTGTTGTTTATTCCATAAACCCTAGGTACATATTTATAGTCCAGGGGACTTTCTAATGTGGGCGTGCACTAAACCGTGCACGAGATAAACTCTAACTTCTAAATCGATACACCATCTATTATACTAAGATACACGGGCAATTAAGCCCAACTTGGTAAAAAGGCCGATCCACATACTTCTTCTATATATATCTTTTCACACCCATCTTCGATCGCGGCCCACCTCTGACTTGGTCAAATTCTGGTGATAACAGCTCCAGGGATGCTTGTAGACATGGTGTAGGGGAGAGGAGGGGCTCAGGTCGCTCGGGTGCAAAGGTGGCCGGCATGGTGCACGGCAGGGTCAAAAGTTGATCATGTCTCCACTTTAAACGAAGCAAATGGGTTGGGATGATGCAGAGAAGGTACAGGAGGGTTGATGATCACAAGGTTAAAGTGGTGGAGGCAAAAATCCAGTGGTTTATAGCATGTGTCACTTTCCAGATTTGTGCACACAAAGTGCTCGACACAATGGCCGCATGAAGGTTTTGTTTGAAATTTGGAAATCTTTTTGGTGGAGCTTAATCATATAATTAAAGGGTTGGAATGGTGGTGGTTGTGTTCAATTTGGAGTTGTTTTGCAAAGTTTCAAATTTGAGGTTGATCTTCACTTTGCTTCACATACACTAATTGTCACATTCATACTGGTCAACCTAGTCAACTCTAGCCATGGTGGTCAACATGAAAGTTACTCACCTTGACCTGGTCTTGGATGACATGGCTTTGGTTGTCCAAGTTTAGTTTGAAGAAAAGTCAAAACCAGGGGGTAAAGTAGTGAACATTTTATAAAATGGCAATATGACCATTATCACATGTAGGTTGATTTTGAGATTTTCTTTGATTTGATTTTGGTTTCTTTGATGCAATTGTGTTTGTTTATCATATATAAGAGTTTTACAAACAATAGATCAAGCAATGGTGGCCTTTGGTGAAGATTTGCAAAATTGGTCTTATGTGTATGTGAGTGAAATTGGGATTTTCTCCCTATTTGATTTCTCTCTATTTGATTTGACTTTTCTTGACTCTAATGTGGTTCTTATTAGTTTAGAAACATTTTCAAACCATTGAAACTATTTCAAATGGTCTTGTTGTTGCCGTCAGAAACCCACCGGCGGGCAGCGACTGGCAACACCGTAGAGCCGGGAATCTCCCAGGACTGCGGCTGGCCCTGGTCCCTCCGAGCGACGGCCCGCAAAGCCTTATGCGCACACGTCCGATGCTGATGCAAGGGCGTGCCACCTGACCTATACCTGGTCAGGAAGGTGTTGGATGATGCCTCGCTTAGTTTCCTGCATGGCATACACGTAAACATTAAATACGAGCCTCGATCGGCTCTCAGGTTATCCTGTGGATCGGCTCTCAGGTTATCCTGTGAATCGGCTCAAAGAGCCGATCCACCCATGATTCGCACAAGGTGCACGAATATATGGTGGTCCTGCTTGATCAAGGTAAAGCTAAAGCGATCTACGACGATTTAGGGTTTTCACCGCATAATCGGATCATCCTACTCACGATTGGGCCTCGCGCTCGCGTACGGTGATCGCGAGCCGATCCTAGACAGGGCCTAAAAACCAACACGAGGTTGATCCCCGGAACATCCTGTCTAGGGCTAGCAAACTACACCCTACACGCCGCTGGATCCTCCAACCCTTTGTAAGGCCTAACTATTGCAGATATTAAACTAATCCTTGAAGAACAAGGAGCAACCGTAACGGATCGGATCTACTAAACGATGATCAAGCGGGGTGCCGCCCTACACCTAAGATAGGTGTAAGGGCGGCTAGATGTATAAGGGTTGCACTACGACAGCATATGATACGAAGAACAATGCTAACCCTAATACATCTAAGATAACTACGTTGCTCGCCATCAAAAAGGCTTCAGTACGAGCAACGCATGGAGGATGAATAAACGTGTGCTGCCTAGATCGCAAGATGCGATCTAGGCAGCATGGTGTTTACCCGGAAGAAACCCTCGAGACGGGGGAGTTGGCGATGCGCCGAGATTGGTTGTGGTGAACGTTGGTTGTTGTTTATTCCATAAACCCTAGATACATATTTATAGTCCGGGGACTTTCTAATTCGAGCGTGCACCGAACCGTGCACGGGTAAAACTCTAACTTCTAAACTAAGATGCGATCTACTATATTAAGATACACGGGCTAACTAGCCCAAACTTTGCATATAAAGGCCGATTCACGTATTTCTTCCATGTAGATTCTTCAAGCCCATCTTGATCGCGGCCCACCTCTGATTTGGCCAAAATCTGGTGATAACACATGCCCCCCTGGTTTTGGAATTGATAATTCCAAAATCACTCTGCTTTTTCTTCGTCGGGTCATGTCGGGGCAGAACCGTCGCAGTATCCTTTATCATGATGCCTTGCCTTCTCAACTTCTCCGCGTGACCTGACATTTTTTTTTAGGCACCACTTCCTCGAAAGCCGCTTGTGGCATTAAATTTCCACTATATCCCCTTTTATTTAACCGCTCCAAACAGTTTGCTTCCGCATCCCCTTCGCATTAGCACTCCAAAAGCCCTCCTGCGCCACCATGTCTTCTTCTTCCTCTGCTTCATCGGATCTTTCCACCCAGTCCTCCTCATCCCGCGAGCCGACGCCGGAGCCGAACCAGGAGGAGGTTCATGCGGCGAACACCCGCCGCGCCATCGAGGCCGGGGAGGAGTCTAGTCATGACTTCTCCATCTGGTCTGAGGACGACAAGTCCCTGACCGACGGGGAAAGCGACCTCCGCTTCCTCGCCGACGGGGACACGGAGGAGGAGAGCGACGACGATCGCTTCTCCTGCGACGACTTCACCTCTCCCGAGGAGGAAGAGGAGGAGAAGGAGGAGGAGGAGGAGGGCGACACCCCCTCCGACGAGCCGCCGGCCAAGCGCTTCTGCCCCTGGCCGGGGAACCTCAGCGACTTCGACAGCGACGACGACGACGCTGACGAGGAGGACGAGGACAATGAGGGCCCGGTCGGCGGCCGCTGGAGCAGCGACGACGAGCCCGCCGGGAGTAGCGCCGACAGCGGCGACGACGGCGACGACGAGGGCAGCGACGACCCGTAGATAGGACCTTTAGCATAGGATCAGTAGTAGTAGATGGGGTAATGTATCCCCTAGTACTTCCTTTTGAGAGCAATCAGCTCTTTATGTACGAAATCTTGCTTATCAATGAAGAACTTCTCCCAATTTGATTTTGCCGATTTCCTTTGAGCTTAAATTAGCCGATTTCCCCTTATACTGACTTTGCCGATTTGTCCCCTTAGCCAATGCGTAATGAGCCGATAGCAACGCATCGGTCCTTTAAAATCCATCCTTCAATTCCTCAACTGATGATTTCGAGATCTGGTGGACAATGTGAAGTCTTCAAGAGAGCCCTTAAATTTCTCCCACCAGTTTCAGCGATCCTCTTCTGCGAGCACTCATCATTTTGTGAAGAAGGTTGCGACGAAGGATCACTCAAGGCTCCTCAATAGAGCATCTACCAGGCCTGCTGCCCCCCGAGCCTTACTCAAGGCGAGAATATCGGTGAGGATGCACCAAAGCCGATCACCTTTCTTCCCTCGGAAGCAGAAGGTCCCACAGCCGAGCTGGACTTGGTGAAGATCCGCGCTTTGAACACATTGCCAGTAGATCCTGCGTGATTATACTAGAGTCGATGGCTGTGCATCGGCTGTATGTCATGAGGCTGATTTTTTTTTTACAGGCCGATTTTTCTATCGGCCCCCAATGTTTTACTGCACATGTATCGCACATGTTCATCTGATTAGGTGCCCCCCGAGCCGATTCGCGCAGTAGCTCGCTGAAATCGGCTCTGTGATTAGCCAAGGCACTCTATGCGAACGTCGGCTTAATTAGGACCAGTGTGGACTTCTTCTAGCTCATTAGCCGACGTAACCCCATTGCCCATTAGATTGGCGTTGAACCCAGGCAGAATGGATGGTGAGGATAATTTTGGCCGATTGCTGGAATCGGCCTCCACGTTGCTTGCTCGATGAAGGTTTTTGCAATGTTCCTTCATAAATCCTTGGGGCCGATCACCTGGATCGGCATCGCCACGTTTGTTCATCGATGTTGCTCTTGTTACACGGTCAGGCCGGTGGATAAAACCAGCCTAACCCCGTTCTTTGTCACGTCGATGCGCTCGCGAGTCGTCCAAATTGATGCACGAGAGTGGCTCTTGGCTTGATGTCTCCCAAACGTTCATGCCAGCCGTTGAAATCTCGGCTGAATCATCTGCGTGGACGACTTCTACTTCATCTCCATCCCACTGTATTAGGCATTGGTGCATCGTGGAAGGAATGCAACAGTTGGCGTGGATCCAATCTCTCCCTAGTAGGACAGCATAGGAGCTCTTGCTGTCAACAATAAAGAACGTCGTAGGGACAGTTTTCCTTCCTACGGTCAGATCCATATTCAGAACACCTTGTGCGTCAGATGCTTGTCCGTTGAAATCGCTCAGCGTCACATTGGTCTTGATCAGATCCGAGCTGGAGCGTCCCAACCGACGTAGCATGGAGTATGGCATAATGTTAACTGTCGCTCCGGTGTCCACCAACATCTTGTTGACAGGCTGCCCATTGATGTAACCTCGCAAGTATAGGGCCTTCAGATGCCTGTAGCTTCTTTCTCGTGGCTTCTCGAAGATGACCGGCCGTGGGCCGCAGTCAAGTTGTGCCACGGGTGCTTCGTCTAATCCTGGAGCGCTAAACTCCGTTGGAAGGATGAAGACCATGTTTGTGCCAGCCGATGTCTCATCATCGGCTTTTTTTTGTCTGGGGCGCCACTCTTTCCTTTGTGGCCGACCTTCTTTGTCCAGGGTTCGCTGAATTTTAGCGGCCAGATCAGGCCGCGCCTTCCTCAACGTGTGCAGGTATAACCTTTCAGCTTCCTCCAGCCCACGTAGTCGCTGAACCCTTCGCTTTTGGGAACGGCTGAGCCCATCAGGGCACCACCTTGGCCGATGACACCTGTCTTCTTCTTCATCATCGTCCTCTAGTTCCTCGAGATCTTCTACCCGAGAGGACTCAGCGTGCTTGTTCCGAGGCGGGAGAGGCCCTAAACGTTTGAATACGGACACGTTAGCTGCATCCTCCTTCTTTTGTTTGCATTCTGGGCAGTTGCCGATTGTAGGCAATCGGCTCATTCCTGAATCCCAGCAGTGTCTGAAGAAGGGGCAGTCCCAGTGCCTATCCACGTCATCTTGCTCTCTCGACTTTTCCTTGGCGTGGCGCTCATATCGCTCCTCGTCGCGATCATGCCGACGACGTCTCCTGTCGTCCCTAGCCAGACGATCTTTCTCATCATCGTCATTGTATCGTCGGCGTTGGTCATATTGACCCACATACTTGTTGAGGAGGTGATCAGAGAGAGGTCGCTGATATCTCACGTTCTTCACTTCTCCCTCTGTGATGTAGCGCTTGCCATCATGACGGAGCCGATCGCGTGGAGCGGCTTCCTCTGTATCCTTGCTATGAGAGCAGCTGCCCTCATCTCCGTCCTTACCAGAGTGGTGCCCAGGTCCTACCATGTTGATATGGCATGAGAAATCTGGCTGGCACCCTCCGGGGTAAGTGCACTCCACCATGTTAACGGCGGGGAAGGGGTGTGTGTCGACCTTCATGGCGTACTGGTTGAAAATTAGCCGCCCTTTTTCTATCGCCATTTGGATCTGCTGACGCCACACCCTGCAGTCGTTGGTGGCGTGGGTGAACGTGTTATGCCACTTGCAGTATGGCTTTCCGTTCAGCTCCTGCGCCGTGGGGATCTTGTGGCCTTCGGGTACCTTTAGCTGCTTCTCCTTGAGTAAGAGGTCGAAAATCTGCTCAGCTTTGGTCACGTCGAAGTCGAACCCTTTTGGAGGACCTTGTGGCTTAACCCACTTACAGGACACGGGGCTTGCCGTCCGAGTCCATTCAGCCACTGCTACCTCTTGATCTCCCGCAGCACCTTCATCCTCATCTGCCTCAACCAGGACCACCGCACGCTTGAATTTGTCCTGGTAAACATCTGGGTGGCGCTTGATGTCTACGGGAGCTTCTATTCTTGTAGACAGTGTTGGGCCTCCAAGAGCAGAGGTTTGTAGAACAGCAGCAAGTTTCCCTTAAGTGGATACCCAAGGTTTATCGAACTCAGGGAGGAAGAGGTCAAAGATATCCCTCTCATGCAACCCTGCAACCACAAAGCAAGAAGTCTCTTGTGTCCCCAACACACCTAATAGGTGCACTAGTTCGGCGAAGAGATAGTGAAATACAGGTGGTATGAATAAGTAGTAGCAACGGCAGAAAAGTGCTTGGGCCGGTGACAGTAAACAAGCGAGTAGTAACGCAGCAGTAGTAACGCAGCGAGTAGTAAACAAGCGGTAGTAACTCAGCGGTATTTAGGAACAAGGCCTAGGGAATAGACTTTCACTAGTGGACACTCTCAACATTGATCACATAACAGAACAGATAAATGCATACTCTACACTTTTGTTGGATGATGAACACATTGCGTAGGATTACACGAACCCTCAATGCCGGAGTTAACAAGCTCCACAATAATGCTCATATTTTAGTAACCTTTAGTGTAAGATAGATCAACACGACTAAACCAAGTACTAGCATAGCATGCACACTGTCACCTTCATGCATATGTAGGAGGAATAGATCACATCAATATATCATAGCAATAGTTAACTCCATAATCTACAAGAGATCATGATCATAGCATAAACCAAGTACTAACACGGTGCACGCACTGTCACCTTTGCACACATGCAGGAGGAATAAAACTACTTTAATAACACATCACTAGAGTAGCACATAGATAAATTGTGATACAACATGCTGCAATCATAAAGAGATATAAATAAGCACTTCACTACGCCATTCAACGGTGAATAAGTATTCGTGAAATCTAGCCTAAGAGACCCACACGGTGCACACACTCGTCACCTTTACACACGTGGGACGAGGAGTCTCCGGAGATCACATAAGTAAAACCCACTTGACTAGCATAATGACATCTAGATTACAAGCATCATCATATGAATCTCAATCATGTAAGGCAGCTCATGAGATTATTGTATTGAACTACATAGGAGAGAGATGAACCACATAGCTACCGGTACAGCCCCGAGCCTCGATGGAGAACTACTCCCTCCTCATGGGAGCAGCAACGGTGATGAAGATGGCGGTGGAGATGGCAGCGGTGTCGATGGAGAAGCCTTCCGGGGCACTTCCCCGCTCCGGCAGGGTGCCGAAACGGAGACTCCTGTCCCCCGGATCTTGGCTTCGCGATGGCGGCGGCTCGGCAGGTTCTCGTGGGTTTCGTCAATTGGTATCGGGTTTTCTGATCCAGGGGCTTCTTATAGGCGAAGAGGCGGCGCCAGGGGGTCGAAGGGCTGGCCAAACCCTAGGGGGGCGCGGGCCCCCCCTAGGCCGCGCCGGGGTAGGGTTTGGTGGCCCTGCCTCCCTTCTCTGGCGGTTCTCGTGTGTTCTGGATGCTTCCGGGTAAAATAGGAACCTGGGCGTTGATTTCGTCCGATTCAGAGAATATTTCGTTACTAGGATTTCTGAAACCAAAAACAGCAGAAAACAGGAGCTGGCACTTCGGCATCTTGTTAATAGGTTAGTTCCAGAAAATGCACGAATATGACATAAAGTGTGCATATAACATGTAGATAACATCAATAATGTGGCATGGAACACAAGAAATTATCGATACGTTGGAGACGTATCAGCATCCCCAAGCTTAGTTACGCTCGTCCCGAGCGAGGTAAAACGATAACAAAGATAATTTCTGGAGTGACATGCCATCATAAACTTGATCATACTATTTGTAAAGCATATGTAGTGAATGCAGCGATCAAAACAATGTATATGACATGGGTAAACAACTGAATCATAAAGCAAAGACTTTTCATGAATAGCACTTCAAGACAAGCATCAATAAGTCTTGCATAAGAGTTAACTCATAAAGCAATAATTCAAAGTAAAGGTATTGAAGCAACACAAAAGAAGATTAAGTTTCAGCGGTTGCTTTCAACTTGTAACATGTATATCTCATGGATAATTGTCAATGCAAAGCAATATAACAAATGCAATATGCAAATATGTAAGAATCAATGCACAGTTCACACAAGTGTTTGCTTCTTGAGGTGGAGAGAAATAGGTGAACTGACTCAACAATAAAAGTAAAAGAATGGTCCTTCAAAGAGGAAAGCATCGATTGCTATATTTGTGCTAGAGCTTTGATTTTGAAAACATAAAGAGAGCATAAAAATAAAGTTTTGAGAGGTGTATGTTGTTGTCAACGAATGGTAGCGGGTACTCTAACCCCCTTGCCGGACAAACCTTCAAAGAGCGGCTCCCATTTTATTTTATTTTTGGATGGCACTCCTTCCAACCTTTCTTTCACAAACCATGGCTAACCGAATCCTCGGGTGCACGCTCAACAATCTCATACCATGAAGGAGTACCTTTTTATTTTAGTTTTATTATGATGACACTCCTCCCAACCTTTGCTTACACAAGCCATGGCTAACCGAATCCTTCGGTGCCGTCCAACAATCACATACCATGGAGGAGTGTCTATTTTTGTTAATTAATTTGGGACTGGGAATCCCATTGCCAGCTCTTTTTGCAAAATTATTGGATAAGCGGATGAAGCCACTAGTCCATTGGTGAAAGTTGCCCAACAAGATTGAAAGATAAACACCACATACTTCCTCATGAGCTATAAAACATTGACACAAATAAGAGGTAATAAATTTTGAATTGTTTAAAGGTAGCACTCAAGCAATTTACTTTGGAATGGCGGGAAATACCATGTAGTAGGTAGGTATGGTGGACACAAATGGCATAGTGTTGGCTCAAGTATTTGGATGCATGAGAAGTATTCCCTCTCGATACAAGGTTTAGGCTAGCAAGGTTATTTGAAACAAACACAAGGATGAACCGGTACAGCAAAACTCACATAAAAGACATATTGAAAACATTATAAGACTCTACACCGTCTTCCTTGTTGTTCAAACTCAATACTAGAAATTATCTAGACCTTAGAGAAACCAATTATGCAAACCAAATTTTAGCATGCTCTATGTATTCTTCACTAATGGGTGCAAAGCATATGATGCAAGAGCTTAAACATGAGCACAATAATTGCCAAGTATCACATTACCCAAAACATTTATAGCAATTACTACATGTATCATTTTCCAATTCCAACCATATAACAATTTAACGAAGAGGAAACTTCGCCATGAATATTATGAGCTAAGAACAAATGTGTTCATATGAACCAGCGGAGCGTGTCTCTCTCCCACACAAGCATGATGTAATCCAATTTATTCAAACACAAACAAAAATAGAAACAAACAAACAGACGCTCCAAGTAAAGTACATAAGATGTGGCCGAATAAAAATATAGTTTCAGGGGAGGAACCTGATAATGTTGTCGATGAAGAAGGGGATGCCTTGGGCATCCCCAAGCTTAGACGCTTGAGTCTTCTTGATATATGCAGGGATGAACCACCGGGGCATCCCCAAGCTTAGAGCTTTCACTCTTCTTGATCGTAGTATATCATCCTCCTCTCTTGACCCTTGAAAACTTCCTCCACACCAAACTCGAAACAACTCATTAGAGGGTTAGTGCACAATATAAATTGACATATTCAGAGGTGACACAATCATTCTTAACACTTCTGGACATTGCATAATGCTACTGGATATTAGTGGATCAAAGAAATTCATCCAACATAGCGAAAGAGGCAATGCGAAATAAAAGGCAGAATCTGTCAAAACAGAACAGTTCGTATTGACGAATTTTAAAATGGCACCAGACTTGCTCAAATGAAAATGCTCAAATTGAATGAAAGTTGCGTACATATCTGAGGATCATACACGTAAATTGGCATAATTTTCTGAGCTTCCTGCAGGGCAGTGGGCTCAGATTCGTGACAGCAAAGAAATCTGGAACTGCGCAGTAATCCAAATCTAGTACTTACTTTACTATCAAAGACTTTACTTGGCACAACAAAACACAAAACTAAGATAAGGAGAGGTTGCTACAGTAGTAAACAACTTCCGAGACACAAATATAAAACAAAGTACTGTAGCAAAATAACACATGGGTTATCTCCCAAGAAGTTCTTTCTTTTTAGCCATTAAGATGGGCTCAGCAGTTTTAATGATGCACTCGCAAGAAGTAGTATTTGAAGCAAAAGAGAGCATCAAGAGGCAAATTCAAAACACATTTAAGTCTAACATGCTTCCTATGCATAGGAATCTTGTAAATAAACAAGTTCATGAAGAGCAAAGTAACAAGCATAGGAAGATAAAACAAGTGTAGCTTCAAAAATTTCAGCACATAGAGAGGCATTTTAGTAACATGAAAATTTCTACAACCATATTTTCCTCTCTCATAATAACTTTCAGTAGCATCATGAGCAAACTCAACAATATAACTATCACATAAAGCATTCTTATCATGAGTCTCATGCATAAAATTATTACTCTCCACATAGGCATAATCAATTTTATTAGTTGTAGTGGGAGCAAATTCAACAAAGTAGCTATCATTATTATTCTCATCAAATGTAGGAGGCATAGTATAATCACAACAAAATTTACTCTTAGCAGTAAGTGGCACCAAAAGACCACTATCATTATAATCATCAGAAATAGGAGGCAAAGTATCATCAAAGAAAATTTTCTCCTCAATGCTTGGGGGACTAAAAATATCATGAAAACCAGCTTCCCCAAGCTTAGAACTTTCTATATCATTATCAACAATGGTATTCGAATCGTTCATACTAATATTACTACCAGCATGCAAATAAGATTTCATAGGTTTTTTAATTTTCGCATCAAACAATCCATGTTTTAAATCAGGAAATAGAATAAGAAGCTCACTCTTGTACATTATGCCAAACTAGTGTAAACAAGAAACAACAAGATGCAATTGCAGGATCTAAAGGAAATAGCTTCG
>NC_061513.1:308694064-308707334 GCF_022539505.1 Lolium rigidum
ACGTCTCCAACGTATCGATAATTTCTTGTGTTCCATGCCACATTATTGATGTTATCTACATGTTTTATGCACACTTTATATCATATTCGTGCATTTTCTGGAACTAACTTATTAACAAGATGCCGAAGTGCCGCTGTCGTTTTCTGCTTGTTTTTGGTTTCAGAAATCCTAGTAAAGAAATATTCTCGGAATTGGACGAAATAAAAGCCCGGAGGCCTATTTTCTCACGAAGCTTCCGGAAGTCCGAAGGAGAGACGAAGAGGGGCCACGGGGTGGCCAAACCCTAGGGCGGCGCGGCCCCCCCTGGCCGCGCCGGCCTGTGGTGTGGGCCCCCGTGCCGCCTCTTGACTTGCCCTTCCGCCTACAAATAGCCTCCGTGACGAAACCCCCGGTGCCGAGAGCCACGATACGGAAAACATTGCCGAGACGCCGTCGCCGCCGATCCCATCTCGGGGGATCCCGGAGATCGCCTCCGGCACCCTCGCCGGAGAGGGGAATCATCTCCCGGAGGACTCTACACCGCCATGGTCGCCTCCGGAGTGATGAGTGAGTAGTCTACCCTGGACTATGGGTCCATAGCGGTAGCTAGATGGTTGTCTTCTCCCCATTGTGCTATCATTGTCGGATCTTGTGAGCTGCCTATCATGATCAAGATCATCTATATGTAATTCTATATGTTGCGTTTGTTGGGATCCGATGAATAGAGAATACTTGTTATGTTGATTATCAAAGTTATACATGTGTTGTTTATGATCTTGCATGCTCTCCGTTATTAGTAGATGCTCCGGCCAAGTAGATGCTTTTAACTCCAAGAGGGAGTACTTATGCTCGATAGTGGGTTCATGCCGCATTGACACCGGGACGATGATGAGAAAGTTCTAAGGTTGTGTTGTGCTGTTTCCACTAGGGATAAAACATTGATGCTATGTCTAAGGATGTAGTTGTTGATTACATTACGCACCATACTTAATGCAATTGTGCATTGCTTGCAACTTAATACTCGGAGGGGTTCGGATGATAACCTCGAAGGTGGACTTTTTAGGCATAGATGCGGTTGGATGGCGGTCTATGTACTTTGTCGTAATGCCCAATTAAATCTCACTATACTCATCATGATATGTATGTGCATTGTCATGCTCTCTTTATTTGTCAATTGCCCAACCGTAATTTGTTCACCCAACATGTCTGTTCGTCTTATGGGAGAGACACCTCTAGTGAGCTGTGGACCCCGGTCCAATTCTCTTTACTGAAATACAATCTACTGCAATACTTGTTTCTACTCGTTTTCTCTCGCAAACAATCATCTTCCACACAATACGGTTAATCCTTTGTTACAGCAAGCCGGTGAGATTGACAACCTCACTGTTTCGTTGGGGCAAAGTAGCTTGGTTGTGTTGTGCGGGTTCCACGTTGGCGCCGGAATCTCCGGTGTTGCGCCGCACTACATCCCGCCGCCATCAACCTTCAACGTGCTTCTTGGCTCCTCCTGGTTCGATAAACCTTGGTTTCTTTCGAGGGAAAACTTGCTGCTGTGCGCATCATACCTTCCTCTTGGGGTTGCCCAACGAACGTGTGAAATACACGCCATCAAGCTCTTTTTACGGCGCCGTTGCCGGGAGATCAAGACACGCTGCAAGGGGAGTCTCCACTTCTCAATCTCTTTACTTTGTTTTTGTCTTGCTTTATTTTATTTACTACTTTGTTTGCTGCACTAAATCAAAATACAAAAAAATTAGTTGCTAGCTTTACTTTATTTACTATCTTGTTTGCTATATCAAAAACACAAAAAAATTAGTTACTTGTTTTACTTTACTTAATATCATGCATGTTTTTATTTCACTAGTTTGGCATAATGGACAACAATGAGCTTCTTATTCTATTTCCTGAATTAAAACATGGATTGTTTGATGCGAAAATTAAAAAACCTATGAAATCTTATTTGCATGCTGGTAGTAATATTAGTATGAACGCTTTGAACACCATTGTTGATAATGATATAGAAAGTTCTAAGCTTGGGGAAGCTGGTTTTCATGATATTTTTAGTCCCCCAAGCACTGAGGAGAAAATTTTCTTTGATGATACTTTGCCTCCTATTTCTGATGATGATAATGATAGTGGACTTTTGATACAACCTACTATGGAGAGTAAATTTTGTTGTGATTATACTATGCCTCCTACACTTGATGAGAATAATAATGATAGCTACTTTGTTGAATTTGCTCCCACTACAACTAATAAAATGGATTATGCTTATGTGGAGAGTAATAATTTTATGCATGAGACTCATGATAAGAATGCTTTATGTGATAGTTATATTGTTGAGTTTGCTCATGTTGCTACTGAAAGTTATTATGAGAGAGGAAAATATGGTTGTAGAAATTTTCATGTTACTAAAATGCCTCTCTATGTGCTGAAATTTTTGATGCTACACTTGTTTTATCTTCCTATGCTTGTTACTTTGCTCTTCATGAACTTGTTTATTTACAAGATTCCTATGCATAGGAAGCATGTTAGACTTAAATGTGTTTTGAATTTGCCTCTTGGTGCTCTCTTTTGCTTCAAATACTATTTCTTGCGAGTGCATCATTAAAACTCGCTGAGCCCATCTTAATGGCTAAAAAGAAAGAACTTCTTGGGAGATAACCCATGTGTTATTTTGCTACAGTACTTTGTTTTATATTTGTGTCTTGGAAGTTGTTTACTACTGTAGCAACCTCTCCTTATCTTAGTTTTGTGTTTTGTTGTGCCAAGTTAAGCCGTTGATAGAAAAGTAAGTACTAGATTTGGATTACTGCGCAGTTCCAGATTTCTTTGCTGTCACGAATCTGAGCCCACTGCCCTGCAGGAAGCTCAGAAAATTATGCCAATTTACGTGCATGATCCTCAGATATGTACGCAACTTTCATTCAATTTGAGCATTTTCATTTGAGCAAGTCTGGTGCCATTTTAAAATTCGTCAATACGAACTGTTCTGTTTTGACAGATTCTGCCTTTTATTTCGCATTGCCTCTTTCGCTATGTTGGATGAATTTCTTTGATCCACTAATGTCCAGTAGCATTATGCAATGTCCAGAAGTGTTAAGAATGATTGTGTCACCTCTGAATATGTCAATTTATATTGTGCACTAACCCTCTAATGAGTTGTTTCGAGTTTGGTGTGGAGGAAGTTTTCAAGGATCGAGAGAGGAGTATGATGCAACATGATCAAGGAGAGTGAAAGCTCTAAGCTTGGGGATGCACCCGGTGGTTCACCCCTGCATATATCAAGAAGACTCAAGCATCTAAGCTTGGGGATGCCCAAGGCATCCCCTTCTTCATCAACAAATTATCAGGTTCCTCCCCTGAAACTACATTTTTATTCGGCCACATCTTATGTGCTTTTTCTTGGAGCGTCGTTTTGTTTTTGTTTTTGTTTTGTTTGAATAAAATGGATCCTAGCATTCACTTTATGGGAGAGATACACACTCCGCTGTAGCATATGGACAAATATGTCCTTGGTTTCTACTCATAGTATTCATGGCGAAGTTTCTCCTTCGTTAAATTGTTATATGGTTGGAATTGGAAAATGATACATGTAGTAATTGCTATAAATGTTTTGGGTAATGTGATACTTGGCAATTGTTGTGCTCATGTTTAAGCTCTTGCATCATATGCTTTGCACCCATTAATGAAGAAATACATAGAGCATGCTAAAATTTGGTTTGCATATTTGGTTTCTCTAAGGTCTAGATAATTTCTAGTTTTGAGTTTGAACAACAAGGAAGACGGTATAGAGTATTATAATGCTTTCAATATGTCTTTTATGTGAGTTTTGCTGTACTAGTTCATCCTTGTGTTTGCCTCAAACAACCTTGCTAGCCTAAACCTTGTATCGAGAGGGAATACTTCTCATGCATCCAAAATACTTGAGCCAACCACTATGCCATTTGTGTCCACCATACCTACCTACTACATGGTATTTTTCCAGCCATTCCAAAGTAAATTGCTTGAGTGCTACCTTTAAAATTCCATCACTCACCTTTGCAATATATAGCTCATGGGACAAATAGCTTAAAAACTATTGTAGTATTGAATATGTAATTATGCACTTTATCTCTTATTAAGTTGCTTGTTGTGCGATAACCATGTTTACTGGGGAACGCCATCAACTCATTGTTGAATTTCATGTGAGTTGCTATGCATGTTCGTCTTGTCTGAAGTAAGGGCGATCTACACTGAGTTGAATGGTTTGAGCATGCATATTGTGAGAGAAGAACATTGGGCCGCTAACTAAAGCCATGTTCCATGGTGGAAGTTTCAGTTTTGGACAAACATCCTCAAATCTCTAATGAGAAAAGAATTAATTGTTGTTGAATGCTTAAAGCATTAAAAGAGGAGTCCATTATCCGTTGTCTATGTTGTCCCGGTATGGATGTCTAAGTTGAGAATAATCAAAAGCGAGAAATCCAAATGCGAGCTTTCTCCTTAGACCTTTGTACAGGCGGCATAGAGGTACCCCTTTGTGATACTTGGTTAAAGCATATGTATTGCGGTGATAATCCAGGTAGTCCAAGCTAATTAGGACAAGGTGCGAGCACTATTAGTACACTATGCATGAGGCTTGCAACTTATAAGATATAATTTACATGATGCATATGCTTTATTACTACCGTTGACAAAATTGTTTCATGTTTTCAAAATCAAAGCTCTAGCACAAATATAGCAATCGATGCTTTTCCTCTATGGGGACCATTCTCTTTACTTTTATGTTGAGTCAGTTCACCTATTTCTCTCCACCTCAAGAAGCAAACACTTGTGTGAACTGTGCATTGATTCTTACATACTTGCTTATTGCACTTATTATATTACTCTATGTTGACAATATCCATGAGAGATACATGTTACAAGTTGAAAGCAACCGCTGAAACTTAATCTTCTTTTGTGTTGCTTCAATACCTTTACTTTGAATTATTGCTTTATGAGTTAACTCTTATGCAAGACTTATTAATGCTTGTCTTGAAGTGCTATTCATGAAAAGTCTTTGCTTTATGATTCACTTGTTTACTCATGTCATACACATTGTTTTGATCGCTGCATTCTCTACATATGCTTTACAAATAGTATGATCAAGTTTATGATGGCATGTCACTCCAGAAATTATCTTTGTTATCGTTTTACCTGCTCGGGACGAGCGAAACTAAGCTTGGGGATGCTGATACGTCTCCAACGTATCGATAATTTCTTGTGTTCCATGCCACATTATTGATGTTATCTACATGTTTTATGCACACTTTATATCATATTCGTGCATTTTCCGGAACTAACTTATTAACAAGATGCCGAAGTGCCGATTGCTGTTTTCTGCTGTTTTTGGTTTCAGAAATCCTAGTAAAGAAATATTCTCGGAATTGGACGAAATAAAAGCCCGGAGGCCTATTTTCTCACGAAGCTTCCGGAAGTCCGAAGGAGAGACGAAGAGGGGCCACGGGGTGGCCAAACCCTAGGGCGGCGCGGCCCCCCCTGGCCGCGCCGGCCTGTGGTGTGGGCCCCCGTGCCGCCTCTTGACTTGCCCTTCCGCCTACAAATAGCCTCCGTGACGAAACCCCCGGTACCGAGAGCCACGATACGGAAAACATTACCGAGACGCCGTCGCCGCCGATCCCATCTCGGGGGATCCCGGAGATCGCCTCCGGCACCCGCCGGAGAGGGGAATCATCTCCCGGAGGACTCTACACCGCCATGGTCGCCTCCGGAGTGATGAGTGAGTAGTCTACCCCTGGACTATGGGTCCATAGCAGTAGCTAGATGGTTGTCTTCTCCCCATTGTGCTATCATTGTCGGATCTTGTGAGCTGCCTATCATGATCAAGATCATCTATATGTAATTCTATATGTTGCGTTTGTTGGGATCCGATGAATAGAGAATACTTGTTATGTTGATTATCAAAGTTATACATGTGTTGTTTATGATCTTGCATGCTCTCCGTTATTAGTAGATGCTCTGGCCAAGTAGATGCTTTTAACTCCAAGAGGGAGTACTTATGCTCGATAGTGGGTTCATGCCTGCATTGACACCGGGACAGAGTGACAAAGTTCTAAGGTTGTGTTGTCTTGTTGCCACTAGGGATAAAACATTGATGCTATGTCTAAGGATGTAGTTGTTGATTACATTATGCACCATACTTAATGCAATTGTCTGTTGCTTGCAACTTAATACTGGAGGGGGTTCGGATGATAACTTGAAGGTGGACTTTTTAGGCATAGATGCGGTTGGATGGCGGTCTATGTACTTTGTCGTAATGCCCAATTAAATCTCACTATACTCATCATGATATGTATGTGCATTGTCATGCTCTCTTTATTTGTCAATTGCCCAAGCTGTAATTTGTTCACCCAACATGCTTGTTCGTCTTATGGGAGAGACACCTCTAGTGAACTGTGGACCCCGGTCCAATTCTCTTTCTTGAAATACAATCTCATTGCAATACTTGTTTCTACTCGTTTTCTCTGCAAACAATCATCTTCCACACAATACGGTTAATCCTTTGTTACAGCAAGCCGGTGAGATTGACAACCTCCATCGTTTCGTTGGGGCAAAGTAGCTTGGTTGTGTTGTGCGGGTTCCACGTTGGCGCCGGAATCTACGGTGTTGCGCCGCACTACATCCCGCCGCCATCAACCTTCAACGTGCTTCTTGGCTCCTCCTGGTTCGATAAACCTTGGTTTCTTTCTGAGGGAAAACTTGCTGCTGTGCGCATCATACCTTCCTCTTGGGGTTGCCCAACGAACGTGTGAAATACACGCCATCATTTATCTCGATCTGTTATCGGGATATGTTGGGTTGTTGGGAGGTTATCACATGCTATATCAGTTATTGGAGATACACATGCTTTACTTAATTGTTAACAGCTAAAATTGTAAGCAGAGGCATCTGTGAGCCCCTTTGCGAAAGCATCGGAACTTTGACTTGCTAATGTCCCCTAGGACCCGAGTTCTTGTTATCTGTTCCGAGATTGAGCGCTCTACCCATGCGTGGGGATGATTATTGGGACCCCCCCTCACCCATTACCTTTTCTCAAGTCAGTTGAAAAGGGGGCCACAACCTTGGTTTTATTTGGCGCATGCATGTTTACTTCCTGTTGCCTTCGGGTGTTTACTTACTGTTGCCTTCGGGTGTTTATATTCTGCACTGTACCTTGCGGGACGTTTAGCGAAGCGTGTGGTTTGCACGCCTAGCCGCCGGCGCAAACCTCTGAGTCCGCTTCGGAGTACGGCCGGACTTCGTCACGGGTAGCTTAGTTGGGTGGCCCCCCTAGACTTTCTTGTTGAGCTGGGAACGGTCTTGTTGTGAGACATCCACCTGTCGTAAGTGGGTCGAGCATGCGTATGGTTACATTTGGGCAACCCCTGCAGGGTGTACATCTTATCGATAAGCCGTGTCCGCGGTTATGGACGATTTGGAATTGTATAGCTTGATCATAGGACAACTTACACTTTATACTTGTTGTTAATAATTTGCTAATAACTTGCGTAGTAATATAGCATTACTATAACGGCTACCTAATAAAACTGGTCTACCGTGGAGTGCCTTTTACATTGCCTCTTCGCAATTGTTGAAGGGGATATGTGTATTTGGCTGGGTTATGTTTGTGTAGTATTTTACCTGTTACCTTATGCGCTCTCTTATCTTATCTGAGTAGACGGATGTTGTAGTGTGTCTCTATTGGTTATAGTTTTGCTGCCGCTAAACCTACCATATAGCCCCAGGCGATATATATATATATACTCGCTCGGCGAGCATAGCCATTTCTAGTCTCGCTAAGTACGTGCCGGAGTTCGCTCCTTGGTACTTACTCTCGCCTTTTCCCTTTCTCTTTTGCTTCCTCCCTCTTGTCGGCAACCGATGGCCCGACTTTGACAGGTACAAGATGACGACGTTAGCAAGGTTACCCTTCCGGCTTGGCCTGGGCAGGGTTATGGACGCCACTCGGTTATCTTCGGGACTCTTAGTCCAATTTGTATCTTGTCCAGTACTCGGACGTATTCGATCTTCCGTATGATTTGGATCTTTGTATTGTATACTTGTATCTTGACTCGTTGGAGTCGTTGTTGTAATATATATATCTTGTGGGCTCTACTGTAATCCTGTTGTAATGTTACCGCTCGTGTTAATTCCTCTGGCATCACGTGTGTGATTCTTCGCGCACGTCGTGTCGGAGGGCGTCTCAGAATCGATATCGTGCGGATTTCAGCGGGTTCGCTGGAATCCTCATGGTACCGGTTCCGGGGCGTCACAGCGATGGTATTATCTTCCTCAAGGGAGGGAGTACTTGTTTAATTTTTCACTGAATTTTTAGTATTTCTATTGTTTTCTACTGGCTGATGTGTCATGACTTATTTTTACAAGAGTAGATTTATTGATTTATTTTTGGAGCACCTGAGGCCAGACCCAATCAACAGAAATTTATACGTCAAAAAAGGTAATTTGAAAACCATACACTTGGTTGTACGACCGTTCCATCCCTCGTCGTTTTTTGAAGCACATGACCGTGAGGAGAACCCCTACGGCATTTTTTTCTATTTTATATCACACAAAAGCCCAGTAGCCCTGGAGCAAGGTTTACAAGGTTTTTAGGGGGGAAGGAAGTGTACAAGGAAATCTAAATACATATTGTAGAGCTATGTAAAGATAGACTGAATCCACTTAAGAAGATATTGCACTATATCAGGCTTTACTCTGTATTGATGGATAAGGATATCAATCTGAAATCTGACTTTCCATCTCCCTAATGATGGATTCTGATTTTTAAAAATAAAATCATTTCTCTGTTTCCAAATATTTCACGCTGCACTTGAAATAATTTCCATAAAACATGGCCCATCAAATAAATTTCTCGCTGAAGTGAAACGAGAAGTTATAGTCCTAGAGCAATCGCACTAAATATCAATACACTGCCAACATGAGACGGCAAACAAACATTGAAAAAACAAGTGATCTCTTGTCTCCGTGCCATGAGATGAGCAGATAATACATGTTGGACCATCCTCAATATTCCAGTGCTTGCGAAGCATCGGGTCTTTCGTATTCAATCGATCCTTGATCGGGAGCCAAGAAAAGACTAAGCTTTGGAAGGCTTTTCGATTTCCATATTGATTGCAACATAGTGTCCTTAGGTGCTTGCTCAAAGATAAAATTATAGAATTTTGCCGATGTGTAGGTAGAGCTACCGCAAGGAAAAAGTCTGGAGTCATCTGAATCCGGATCAGAAATGAGCCCAACCAAATAAGATCGAAGATGCAGAAGTTCCT
This sequence comes from Lolium rigidum, assembly GCF_022539505.1. Lineage (NCBI taxonomy): Eukaryota > Viridiplantae > Streptophyta > Magnoliopsida > Poales > Poaceae > Lolium > Lolium rigidum. Next base: position 308,703,352 of record NC_061513.1, read on the forward strand.
GGAAAGCTTGGGCAGAGAGAGGCAATGTAAACATTGTAATAATGTCAGGTGTGTTTACCATATACTGCAGCGAGACGTCCTTATTTAGAGCAAATGAAAACAAGCGGGGGAACTGATCACATAAAAGACCATTTGAGTGCCAATCATCTTTCCAAACCAAGACAGTTTTACCATTCCCAATCACACAAGAGGTTAAGCTTCTATAATCCCCAATCAAGCTGAAACTTTCTTTCCACCAAAATGATCCTCTTCTAGATTGAGCAAGGGGGACACCACTTAGATATAGGTTCCAGACCATGTTAACCCAAGGAATGTTTTATTTGCAGTAGAATTTATGAAGATGTTTCATAAGGAGAGCTTTATTCTACAATTCTAAATTTAGCACACGGAGCCCTCCGCATTTCCTAGGCTGACGAACCGTAGACCATGCAGCGGGACATTTAGCTGACGTTGCACCCTCCTCTTTAGCCCATAAACAATGACGTCGAGATCTGTCGGCTATATTAATAATATATTTCTGAACTTTTAAGGATCAAAGAAAGTGCATCGGCAAGGAGGTAAAACAGAGCGGACCAGCTGCAGACGGCCTCCATGACCCGTCCCTCATCTTTGGTTGGTAATATTGATAATCATGTCATAGAAGTCCGGGCGTAACACCCCTAACAATTGGCCCATAATCAAGTCGTGGAATGATGGCGGAAGATCATCGCATAGCATGCGTATAAGCAAGCCAAACTCGTATTGTTATCATCAGAGACGCATAGTTGATCATTGGAAGACACACCTTCACATAAACCGACACCGAGATTTGGTAACGTTGTTCAGCGATCAACGCCTACACCCGCGAGGAATGTTTAATGGACGCTCCTCCCCAAGTACTGTCAGAGTACCATCAATGACAAGCATGTCACGATGGTAGACACTTCAGATCCACAACGTCGCGCCGGTCCAGCGCCCCTACCACGGGCATTAGACCGTCCCCGAAAAGTTGGTCTTGTGTCTAACCTACCTTGCATCTAATCTATTTTGGCTACTACCGGTGCCTTTAAATATTAGGTCGGGTTACAAGTGTTCGACTCCAATGAATAACCTTCAGCTAATTACAAGTCCAAGTATAGCATACTCATACACATATTCAACACATTGAATAAACTCCACCTTGGTAAATCACTAGTCCTAGGAGAATAGAAAATCAAAACATGGTCAAAATATCAACATTGAATATGTCAACGATATGATATATTATTATTAGTGCATGCAATTACACATCCAACCCATTAGTTTTATTAAAAAATGCCCCATCTATTTTTTGAAACATAGGAAATTTCCTAGCTGATCAATTCATCATTATTTGGACATCCGTAAGGAAGATATCCATCTGCATAAAGGGCAAAAACTACTGTTTAGCTGGTGCTGGTTGGCAATTAATCTTGCACGGGCAGTTTGTGAAGCATTCTCCAAGATTTGGCCAACAAAGATTATCCAATTCACAACAGAATTGATGTTCTAGGTCTTTGTCCTTGTGCTTTTGACATGGGGGTATGGTTACGTCGCCTTGTCCAATGATCCTGTAGCCCCCCTTGTGGACGTTTATGCTTTCACCTAACATAAAAGAAAGAGTAGACTTAATCTCTCAAATAGACAAACAAAATGGTATATATGTATATACTATATAGTATATGATCTATGGACATCATAATTTTGTTTCCTCATGAAGAGAACCCAATGTATTCAATAAAAAATGAAATAAAGATCTAACTAAACAATCTAGCTAATTCCCAATAGAGTGAACTTTGGTTTGTTAATTACCGTATACACATCCAAGACATAAAAAACACAACACTAGAATGAGAGGAAGCACTAGCAGAAGTCCTTGGACATTGTTCCTCATGTGCTTTGCCATGATTACTCAGGAGGTAATGTGTGCTGTTATTTAAAATGGCACTGATGAGTGTATGGCCATCAAACACGGTTGCTTCATGTATTTATAGGAAAGTTTGTTGACACTCATGTACCCTCTTACATGAAATATTAATGTATGGAGTTAATGCCCTTTTGAAAGTCCAATTTCAGTACGCTTGGATAATGTCTTACTTTTTCGTTTTAAAAAATGATGCCTCATCATAATTAATGCCAAAACTTATTGCTATTTCGCTATATATTAATGTCTTGATTAATTAGTAGCCAAAAATGGTGCATGATAGATTATGTTGAAGGCATAGATAATGATTGCCATTTATTTACTTCCCCCCATTATGTGGTGTTGCACTCCCTAATTCCCAAAATAAATTGCATACCATTAGTTTTGGTCAAATCAAACATCCAACTTCTTGGATAATGATTTAGATTAATTATCAATAGTGGAGTAATTGGTACTACCTGTAATTACGCCGTCCAACCAAAAATTGTCGGGAATTCATCTAATAAAAGTTACATTGTGCATATCTTTTGAAGGATTTGTACCATCTACTACCTCTTTTCGGGATTATAAGGCCGTCACGTGTACCTAGGTTGCCAATTTCACAATCATAATATAAATTATACAGAACAAAAATTATATCATTGAAATATAGAACATCTAAGTTTTTTAAAGGTATATATATATTCAAAATATATATCTTGTATTACGTTGGTTAAATTTACGACCTATAAAAACGCGATGGTATTATCTTCCTCAAGGGAGGGAGTACTTGTTTAATTTTTCACTGAATTTTCAGTATTTCTATTGTTTTCTACTGGCTGATGTGTCATGATTTATTTTTACAAGAGTAGATTTATTCATTTATTTTTGGAGCACATGAGGCCAGACCCAATCAACAGAAATTTATACGTCAAAAAAGGTAATTTGAAAACCATACACTTGGTTGTACGACCGTTCCATCCCTCGTCGTTTTTTGAAGCACATGACCGTGAGGGAGAACCCCTACGGCATTTTTTTCTATTTTATATCACACAAAAGCCCAGTAGCCCTGGAGCAAGGTTTACAAGGTTTTTAGGGGGGAAAGAAGTGTACAAGGAAATCTAAATACATATTGTAGAGCTATGTAAAGATAGGCTGAATCCACTTAAGAAGATATTGCACCATATCAGGCTTTACTCTGTATTGATGGATAAGGAGATCACTCTGAAATCTGACTTTCCATCTCCCTAATGATGGATTCTGATTTTTAAAAATAAAATCATTTCTCTGTTTCCAAATATTTCACGCTGCACTTGAAATAATTTCCATAAAACATGGCCCATCAAATAAATTTCTCGCTGAAGTGAAACGAGAAGTGATAGTCCTAGAGCAATCGCACTAAATATCAATACACTGCCAACATGAGACGGCAAACAAACATTGAAAAAACAAGTGATCTCTTGTCTCCGTGCCATGAGATGAGCAGATAATACATGTTGGACCATCCTCAATATTCCAGTGCTTGCGAAGCATCGGGTCTTTCGTATTCAACCGATCCTTGATCAAGAGCCAAGAAAAGACTAAGCTTTGGAAGGCTTTTCTATTTCCATATTGATTGATGCATAGGGTCCTTAGGTGCTTGCTCAAAGATAAAATTATAGAATTTGGCCGATGTGTAGGTAGAGCTACCCCAAGGAAAAATTCTGAAGTCATCTGAATCCGGATCAGAAATGAGCCCAACAAAATAAGATCGAAGATGCTGAAGTTCCTGGAAAGGTTGGGCAGAGAGATGCAATGTAAACATTGTAATAATGTCGGGTGTGTTTACCATATCACGCAACCGAGACATCCTTATTTAGAGCAAATGAAAACAAGCGGGGGAACTGATCACATAAAAGACCATTTGAGTGCCAAACATCTTTCCAAACCAAGACAGTTTTACCATTCCCAATCACACAAGAGAACACAAGAGGTTAAGCTTCTATAATCCCCAATCAAGCTGAAACTGGGATCAGACCTAAATAATCAAGTAGGATCGATGGCGACTCCCACCCCCCCACCCTAAACCACCTCACCGCCGGCG
>NC_061513.1:308707434-308762826 GCF_022539505.1 Lolium rigidum
ATATATAGTGCCTATTGTTTTTTCGCATTTGTTTCAGATTATAAGAATAAAGCTGTGTTTATTTTGCAAAAACTCCTTTCCACCGATTTGCTAGTGCTAGAAATAAGGAAACAATCAACGTACAGCCTAAAAATCTGGAAACAGATCGTGATCGATCTCATCTCTCCCATCTCCCAGGCTGCTTCTCTCTCTCACGTGGCAGGGAGTACATCACGTGAGATCGCGTCGGTTAAGGAAACAACACAAATTTCTCACGGAATGGCCGGCCCTTTCTCCCGATGGAGCAGGGAGTAAATCACGTCCGATCTGTTTCCAGTTTCCTTCTTTCCTCTAAAAAACGCTGGGGGGTTTTGTGTGAATAAATTAGCTTGCGTTAATTACCGTGCCAAAAAACAATAGGCATTATAGAAAGGAACGGAGGGAGTACAAGATATATATTTTGAATATATATATACCTTTAAAAAACTTAGATGTTCTACATTTCAATGATATAGTTTTTGTTATGTATAATTTATATTATGATTGTGAAATCGGCAACCTAGGTACACGTGACGGCCTTATAATCCCGAAAAGAGGTAGTAGATGGTACAAATCCTTCAAAAGATATGCACAATGTAACTTTTATTAGATGAATTCCCGACAATTTTTGGTTGGACGGCGTAATTACAGATAGTACCAATTACTCCACTATTGATAATTAATCTATATCATTATCCAAGAAGTTGGATGTTTGATTTGACCAAAACTAATGGTATGCAATTTATTTTGGGAATTAGGGAGTGCAACACCACATAATGGGGGGAAGTAAATAAATGGCAATCATTATCTATGCCTTCAACATAATCTATCATGCACCATTTTTGGCTACTAATTAATCAAGACATTAATATATAGCGAAATAGCAATAAGTTTTGGCATTAATTATGATGAGGCATCATTTTTTAAAACAAAAAAGTAAGACATTATCCAAGCGTACTGAAATTGGACTTTCAAAAGGGCATTAACTCCATACATTAATATTTCATGTAAGAGGGTACATGAGTGTCAACAAACTTTTCTATAAATACATGAAGCAACCGTGTTTGATGGCCATACACTCCTTAGTGCCATTTTAAATAACAGCACACATTACCTCCTGAGTAATCATGGCAAAGCACATGAGGAACAATGTCCAAGGACTTCTGCTAGTGCTTCCTCTCATTCTAGTGTTGTGTTTTTTATGTGTTGGATGTGTATACGGTAATTAACAAACCAAAGTTCACTCTATTGGGAATTAGCTAGATTGTTTAGTTAGATCTTTATTTCATTTTTTATTGAATACATTGGGTTCTCTTCACGAGGAAACAAAATTATGATGTCCATAGATCATATACTATATAGTATATAAATATATACCATTTTGTTTGTCTATTTGAGGGATTAAGTCTACTCTTTCTTTTATTTTAGGTGAAAGCATAAGCGTCCACAAGGGGGGCTACAGGATCATCGGACAAGGCGACGTAACCATACCCCCATGTCAAAAGCACAAGGACAAAGACCTGGAACATCAATTCTGTTGTGAATTGGATAATCTTTGTTGGCCAAATCTTGGAGAATGCTTCACAAACTGCCCGTGCAAGATTAATTGCCAACCAGCACCAGCTAAACAGTAGTTTTTTCCCTTTATGCAGATGGATATCTTCCTTACGGATGTCCAAATAATGATGAATTGATCAGCTAGGAAATTTCCTATGTTTCAAAAATTAGATGGGGCGTTTCTTAATAAAACTAAGGGCTTCGATGAGTAATTGCATGCACTAATAATAATATATCATATCGTTGACATATTCAATGTTGATATTTTGACCATGTTTTGATTTTCTATTCTCCTAGGACTAGTGATTTACCAAGGTGGGGTTTATTCAATGTGTTGAATGTGTATGAGTATGCTATACTTGGACTTGTAATTAACTGAAGGTTATTCATTGGAGTCGAACACTTGTAACCCGACCTAATATTTAAAGGCACCGGTAGTAGCCAAAATAGATTAGATGCAAGGTAGGTTAGACACAAGACCAACTTTTCGGGGACGGTCTGGTGCCCGTGGCAGGGCGCTGGAGCGGCGCGACGTTGTGGATCTGAAGTGTCTACCATCGTGACATTCTTGTCATTGATGGTACTCTGACAGTACTTGGGGAGGAGCGTCCATTAAACATTCCTCGCGGGTGTAGGCGTTGATCGCTGAACAACGTTACCAAATCTCGGTGTCGGTTTATGTGAAGGTGTGTCTTCCATCAACTATGCGTCTCCGATGATAACAATACGAGTTTGGCTTGCGTATACGCATGCTGTGCGATGATCTTCCGTCATCATTCCACGACTTGATTATGGGCCAATTGTTAGGGGTGTTACGCCCGGACTTCTATGACATGATTATCAATATTACCAACCAAAGATGAGGGACGGGTCATGGAGGCCGTCTGCAGCTGGTCCCCTCTGTTTTACCTCCTTGCCGATGCACTTTCTTTGATCCTTAAAAGTTCAGAAATATATTATTAATATAGCCGACAGATCTCGACGTCATTGTTTATGAGCTAAAGAGGAGGGTGCAACGTCAGCTAAATGTCTTCCTGCATGGTCTGCGGTTCGTCAGCCTAGGAAATGCGGAGGGCTCCGTGTGCTAAATTTAGAATTGTAGAATAAAGCTCTCCTTATGAAACATCTTCATAAATTCTACTGCAAAGAAAACATTCCTTGGGTTAACATGGTCTGGAACCTATATCTAAGTGGTGTCCCCCTTGCTCAATCTAGAAGAGGATCATTTTGGTGGAAAGAAAGTTTCAGCTTGATTCGGGATTATATAAGTTTAACCTCTTGTGTGCTCTTGTGTGATTGGGAATGGTAAAACTGTCTTGGTTTGGAAAGATGATTGGCACTCAAATGGTCTTTTATGTGATCAGTTCCCCCGCTTGTTTTCATTTGCTCTAAATAAGGACGTCTCAGTTGCAGATATGGTAAACACACCTGACATTATTACAATGTTTACATTGCCTCTCTCTGCCCAAGCTTTCCAGGAACTTCTGCATCTTCGATCTTATTTGGTTGGGCTCATTTCTGATCCGGATTCAGATGACTCCAGACTTTTTCCTTGCGGTAGCTCTACCTACACATCGGCAAAATTCTATAATTTTATCTTTGAGCAAGCACCTAAGGACACTATGCTGCAATCAATATGGAAATCGAAAAGCCTTCCAAAGCTTAGTCTTTTCTTGGCTCTTGATCAAGGATCGGTTGAATACGAAAGATCCGATGCTTCGCAACCAGTGGAATATTCAGGATGGCCCGACATGTCTTATCTACTCATCTCATGACACGTAGACAAGAGATCACTTGTTTTTTCAATGTTCGTTTGCCGTATCATGTTGGCAGTGTATTGATATTTAGTGGGATTGCTCTAGGACTATCACTTCTCGTTTCACTTCGGCGAGAAATTTATTTGATGGGTCATGTTTTATGAAAATTGTTTCAAGTGCAGCGTGGAATATTTGGAAAGAGAGAAATGATTTTATTTTTAAAAATTAGAATCCATCATTAGGGAGATGGAAAGTCAGATTTCAGTGTGATCTCCTTATCCATCAATAGAGAGTAAAGCCGTACAAGATCTTCTTACGTTGATTCAATCTACCTTTACATAGCTCTACAATATGTATTTAGATTTCCTTGTACACTTCTTTCCCCCCTAAAAACCTTGTAAACCTTGCTCCAGGGTCATGGGCTCTTGTGTCATATAAAATAGAAAAAAAAAATGTCGTACGGGTTCTCCCTCACGGTCATGTGCTTCAAAAAACGACGAGGGATGGAACGGTCGTACAACCAAGTGTATGGTTTTCAAATTACCTTTTTTGACGTATAAATTTCTGTTGATTGGGTCTGGCCTCATGTGCTCCAAAAATAAATGAATAAATCTACTCTTGTAAAAATAAATCATGACACATCAGCCAGTAGAAAACAATAGAAATACTGAAAATTCAGTGAAAAATTAAGCAAGTACTCCCTCCCTTGAGGAAGATAATACCGTCGCGTTTTTATAGGTCATAAATTTAACCAACGTAATACAAGATATATATTTTGAATATATATATACCTTTAAAAAACTTGGATGTTCTACATTTCAATGATATAATTTTTGTTTTGTATAATTTATACTATGATTGTTAAATTGGCGACCTAGGTACACGTGATGGCCTTATAATCCCGAAAAGAGGTAGTAGATGGTACAAATCCTTCAAAAGATATGCACAGTGTAACGTTTATTAGATGACTTCCCGACACTTTTTGGTTTGACGGCGTAATTACAAGTAGTACCAATGTTACTTCACTATTGATAATTAATCTAAATCATTATCCAAGAAGTTGGATGTTTGATTTGACCAAAACTAATGGTATGCAATTTATTTTGGGAATTAGGGAGTGCAACACCACATAATGGGGGAAGTAAATAAATGGCAATCATTATCTATGCCTTCAACATAATCTATCATGCACCATTTTTGGCTACAAATTAATCAAGACATTAATATAAAGCGAAATTGCATTAAGTTTTGGCATTAATTATGATAAAGCATCATTTTTGAAAATAAAAAAGTAAGACATTAGCCAAGCGTACTAAAATTGAACTTTCAAAAGGGCATTAACTCCATACATTAATATTTCATGTAAGAGGGTACATGAGTGTCAACAAACTTGCCTATAAAATACACGAAGCAACCGTGTTTGATGGCCATACACTCATCAGTGCCATTTTAAATAACACCTCACATTACATCCTGAGTAATCATGGCAAAGCACATGAGGAACAATGTCCAAGGACTTCTGCTAGTGCTTCCTCTCATTCTAGTGTCGTATTTTTTATGTCTTGGATGTGTATACGGTAATTAACAAACCAAAGTTCACTCTATTGGAAATTAGCTAGATTGTTTAGTTAGATCTTTATTTCATTTTTTTATTGAATACATTGGGTTCTCTTCACGAGGAAACAAAATTACTAGAACATTAAAGACGGGTCATGGAGGCCATCTGCAGCTGGTCCGCTCTGTTTTATCCTCCTTGCCGATGCACTTTCTTTGCTCCTTAAAAGTTCAGAAATATATTATTTATATAGCCGGCAGATCTCGATGTCATTATTTATGGGCTAAAGAGGAGGGTGCAACGTCAGTTAAATGTCTTGCTGCATGGTCTATGGTTTCTCAGCCTAGGAAATGCGGAGGACTCGGTGTGCTAAATTTGGAATTGTAGAATAAAACTCTCCTTATGAAACATCTTCATAAATTCTACTGCAAAGAAAACATTCCTTGGGTTAACATGGTCTGGAACCTATATCTAAGTGGTGTCCCCCATGCTCAATCTAGAAGAGTATCCTTTTGGTGGAAAGACATTTTCATCTTGATTCGGGATTATAGAAGCTTAACCTCTTGTGTGTTCTTGTGTAATTGGGAATGGTAAAACTGTCTTGGTTTGGAAAGATGATTGGCACTCAAATGATCTTTTATGTGATCAGTTCTCCCGCTTGTTTTCATTTGCTCTAAATGAGGACGTCTCAGTTGCAGATATGGTAAACACACCTGACATTATTACAATGTTTACATTGCCTCTCTCTGCCCAAGCTTTCCAGGAACTTCAGCATCTTCGATCTTATTTGGTTGGGCTCATTTCTGATCCGGATTCAAATGACTCCAGAATTTTTCCTTGGGGTAGCTCTACCTACGCATCGGCCAAATTCTATAATTTCATCTTTGAGCAAGCACCTAAGGACCCTATGCTGCAATCAATATGGAAATCGAAAAGCCTTCCAAAGCTTAGTCTTTTCTTCGCTCTTGATCAAGGATCGGTTGAATACGAAAGACCCGATGCTTCGCAAGCACTGGAATATTCAGGATGGTCCAACATGTATTATGTGCTCATCTCACGACACGGAGACAAGAGATCACTTGTTTTTTCAATGTTCGTTTGCCGTCTCATGTTGGCAGTGTATTAATATTTAGTGGGATTGCTCTAGGACTATCACTTCTTACGTCTCATGTTGGCAGTGAAAAATTAAACAAGTACTCCCTCCCTTGAGGAATATAATACCGTCGCGTTTTATAGGTCGTAAATGTAACCAACGTAATAGAAGATATATTTTAAATATATATATATTAAAAAAATAGATGTTCTACATTTCAATGATATAATTTTCGTTTTGTATAATTTATATTATGATTGTGAAATTAGCAACCTAGGTACACGTGACGGCCTTATAATCCCGAAAAGAGGTAGTAGATGGTACAAATCCTTCAGAAAATATGCACAACGTAACTTTTATTAGATGACTTCCCGACACTTTTTGGTTGGACGACGTAATTACAGGTAGTACCAATGTTACTCCACTATTGATAATTAATCTAAATCATTATCCAAGAAGTTGGACATTTGATTTAACCAAAACTAATAGTATGCAATTTATTTTGGGAATTAGGGAGTGCAACACCTCATAATGGGGGGAAGTAAATAAATGCCAATCATTATCTATGCCTTCAACATAATCTATCATGTACCATTTTTAGATAATAATTAATCAAGACATCTTTTATCTCTAAATGATTATGTACATACATTGTACATGGTAGATTGCAGATTCTACTTGGGACATATTTATGATCACTCAACCTTAATAGAAGTAGTGAAGCAGCATTGTAGCACATTTGTTACCTTGTTGCCTTCTGTTGTTGCTGTTAGCGCAGTTTTCTTTGCTGTCAGAGGGCAAAGATGAGCTCTTTGGTTGGCGCGAGAGGCCAAGTTGAGCTCTTTGGTGGGAGCAAGATGCCGAGAACTGAAGCGATTCCAGCTTCATCCTCGAAAGTGATTGAGATCTTTGCATCAGGGCCGAGTTGAAAAACGCTCTCGCGACCGCGTCGTCCCCCGCGGGCGATGGGGCCGCGCCGCCACCCACCCTCGTCCAGCTCCCCCCTCCTCCTCTTCTCCTCCGCCGTCGTCGGCGTGCGTCGCCGGGCAAGGCCCGGGCGGCGGCGGCGGCCCCTCGACTTTCCCCTCTCGGCGCTGCGCCTGCGCGGGGTAGGTGCGGCCGGGAGGTGCTCCTCGGCCGGCGGCGGTCCGGCGTGGCGGGGTGAGATCCCCACGTCGGGTGGGAGGAGGGGTGGCGGCGCGGCCGTTGGCGGCGGAGCTGCACGGGCGGCGCCATGGCAGGGCCCGCTCGGCCCAGATCTGGGCCCAGGCGGGGCCCGGAGGGGCACGGCGGTGGCTCTGCTCTTGGCACGCCGGCGGCGCTCCCTGGAGGAAGAGAAGGCAGGGCGGCGGTGGGTGGGCGGCGGCGGCACTTCGGCCGGCCAGCTGCAGCGTAGCAGCCGGGGCTTTACGGGCCCTTTTGGGTCCGGCCGGGCCAGTTCGGGCCTGGTCTGCCTCGTAGCCTCGTCCGGTCGGCTACCGCGAAAGCGGTGGAGGCAGTTCCCTCCCGCGTGGCTGCGGTGCTGCTACCCCCGTCCCCGCTGCATCCCTTTTCTTCGTCTAGGCCTTGCTCCGGTGACCACAGTTAGGCGGCGAGGATGGCTACAAGACCGTGGTGGCGTGTGCGGGTGGGCGGCATGTTAGGTGGAGCACGTCGGAGCGTCTGGGGTGGTCGGTTTGGTGGTCGGGAGAAATCCTGTCGGCATGCTCGACACCGACGCGGTGACGCCTACGGGTGTCACCTTTCCTTCCTGAAGGGCGTCGGGTGTACCTCCTCCCCAATCCCCTCCGCATACCGGGGAAACCCTAGGACTAGTCCGGGCAGCAGCGGCGTCATCGTCGTCTCCTTGGTGAAGGTGTTGCTTGGTATGCGGTGCCTCGGCGTGCTAGGAGCGTGGTGGTACTTCTCCGGAGGGCGCAGCGGTTGCGGGTCATCATCGTTTTCGTCGATCTGCCGGTGTCGGCATTTTTTCTTCTTTCCTTTCTTTTTCTTTTCTTTTGGGCTTGGTTGTGCTGCGGCCCCAGCGCGTTCGTTGTATCGGATCGTTTGCTATATTAATATAGCGGGGCGCAAGCCTATTTCGAGGAGATCTTTGCATCAGTTAGCCAGCAAGAAACACAACAATGCCTAGGGAGTCAAAACCAGTCAGTAGAAACGGGTAAAACTCGGGAAAATGAGAAGCTCCAAACAACCAAGATCAGTGCTGACCAGAAGAACAGGGAGAAGGATGCTTCTGGGCAGAAGGATGAATCAGAGGAAGAGGAGCCGATGAATCTGATCCATGCATGCAGACCGAAAACTCTTCTTCCATGAAAGACCATTCAGCCAAAAAATTACTCATCAAAGAGAAGCAAGGACACCATACTTGAAGCAGGACCTCCATAAAAACCTGCAAAAGTTAGCGATCAATAAAAACAAAAGGAGAACATCAAACATTCAGAAACACAGAACAAAACAAACCTGGCGCTCATCACATGGCTTGTTTGTTAACCTATTAAGGGTGGTTCAACAACTAAAGATATGATTGATAAAAAAGGAAGAATATATTTGAAAAGGAGAAAAATACTTGTAGGTTATCCCTGCAGGTTTGAATTGGGATCTTGGCAAAATAATTAGCCTATGACAATTGTAGAACATGAAGACTGATTATTTTACTGGAATATGTAACTACCGAACGACCTTTTCATTGCAGACCTTCTAAAAGAACCATTTTTTCAAGACTAATAAGAAAAAAAATATGTGAATGGAAAGCAAGAACTGAAGGATCAAAATATGATTCTGATGTCATGCCCACTCATATTATACATGACTAAGTTAGTTTACTTTATCGCACCGTAAGAGAAGTAAAAATATTTTTTCAAGTGATAAATTAAGCAGCTCCCATCAGAAAATATTCTAAGCATTTGAAATTTTGAATCCTCCAAAGTCTGTTGGAAACCTTTCACTCAACATGTACTCAACTGTTGAATATCTAGACAAAATCTAATACAACCCTTGAATGGTTCACCAGGACTTCTTAAAAGGTACAACATTAAATTGGTAATATAAAATCATAGAGCTAGTTAGGGGAATTAATCATTAGATGAAATTCAGTAAAATAAACATTTGAAAAATAAAAAATATAAAGGTCAAACTAAATAATAGTTAAGTTACAGTTCTAAGCTTTGACCTGGTCTGTATCATGTTGTATGAAGACTCCTTAGTTAGAGCATCTCTAGCCGCGTCCCCCAAAGCGTCCCCCAAAGGGATTTGGGGCGCGCCGGACAGAAAATGCGTTCCAGCCGCGTTCCCCAAAGCCCTTTTTTGTCCGGCGCGCCCCTATACGGTGTCCGGCGCCCGAGCCCGTCCCCGTCCCACGGGGACGCACCGGGGACGCCGGACACAACGAAAGCGAGGTGGGGAGTGGCGGGGCCGACCCGTCGGCGGCACAATTAATTTAAACCTAACCGTCGCCTACCTCGCGACGGAAGTTATTGGCGCGCAGCCGACGGTGCAGTTCCCGCAGAGGGCGCAGCGACGCGTCCCGTCGCGCCCTGGCTCTGCGTGCCGGCGTTAATGAGCGCCACCGCTCCTCCGCCTCCCTCCGGCCTATAAAAAGGGCGCCTCTCATCGTCCCTCTCACACGCAAACCCTAGCGCCTCTCTCCCAAACCCTAGCCGCCACCATCTCTCAACAAGACTCGACGCTATGTCTGGTAGAGGCGGAGGCCGACCTCGCGGCCGTGGTCGTGGTCGTGGTCGTGGCCGCGGCATAGCTGAACGCTCGCCGTCGCCTCCCACGCCGTCGTCTTCATCATCGGAGATGGACGTGGAGCCGGACGTCCTGTTCGAGTTCGTCCACGTCCTCAAGGGCGACCCGCGCGGCATCCAGAGGCTGCCGGACTCCTTCGCCGAGTACGTCGGCGGCGTACGCCCGCGCACGATGCATCTGCGGGAGCATTCGTGCGGCTACTGCCGGTGGATCGTCAAGGCGATCTACGACACGCGCGGCAAGATGTACCTCAACATCGGCTGGGAGAAGTTCGCGCGCCACCACAGCCTCGAAGCCGGCTTCATCCTCGTGTTCTCCTACTTCGGCAACGGGGACATGAGCGTCAAGGTCTTCGACGAGAGGCGCTGCCTCCGGGACTACCACGGCGACGGGGACTCCCACGACGACAGCACCGACGAGGAGGACGACCGAGTGTTGTTTCTTCGCAGCGAATACGTGCACGGAGGTTTCTGCCTGTTCGCCTCATCGGTAGAACCAACAAGGGCACCATCCTCCCGCTGGATTTTCCGGTTTAGGTGACCGGGTGTGCCCTCGAGTGTTCTTTCTTAGCAGCGAACACAGGAAACCTTCGATGCACGGCCTAGTTAGGTTTAGTTTCTTTGCAATATTTTATATTTGTGTCCACCATGGTTCAAACTATGTATTAGTTTGTGGAAAACCATGTTCCAAACTATGTCTTCGTGTAAAGCACGTTCCCAATTATGTATTAGTTTGTGGAAATTGAAATAAAAATGCCAAGAAAAATTATTTTAAATGTTTGGGGGCGGCGTTTGGGGGACGCGGCTGGGGAGCGACGTCCCCCAAACGCGGCACGAACGAAACACGTCCCCCAAACGCTCGATCCGGCGCGGTTTGGGGGACGGTTTGGGGGACGCGACTGGAGATGCTCTTAGCAGCTCATCGGGATGAGATATTGCATGGAATATGACCTATTGTCTCTTAGAAAGGTAAATAATTCATATTAATGAAGGGATTAAGTAATTATATACTGATGTCATTGTATGCCTTCACACTTATATATGCTCTGACCTGTTGCACCGCACAGAGGATCAATAACTGCAGTATCAAATTTATTGGCTCAAGCATGGCTTAACTGAAGGATTACCTGCTCAGTTATATCCTCAAACAGCAAACTATAATTGCAATAAGACTGTACCACCGACAGTGTTGTCATGTGAGGAAGCAATTCAGAGAAACCATTAGCATGCTGATACACAGCACATCCTGGGAACACGAAGATGGACCAATCGTAGACGCAACAGGACCGGCATGCCGAACAGACCATGGCTTCTGCCCCTCCCAACATCTGAAGGGTTACCACGCCTTGCACACACTACCGGGAGAGGGATAGGTACGACACCCACGACGAATAGCTGCACAACAAAAGAAAAAAAAAACATAAATTTGGACAAATCTACTTCAAACATTCCTGACATTAACAAATTATAAACCTTTAGTAATGTTTCTACTTGACATACTGCGGTTTTATTTTTTGGCAATTACATACAACACGTGCTCATGATTTGTAACGAAAGTCAGACCATTTTACTTGCTTTTTCTATTATCCATGTTCCTGAGAGCAAACTACACTGACCATGTTTTTATGAAGTAACCCAAATGGCTCACCGAAGGATATTAATTATTTGCTAGAAACCACATGGCGCCAAGAACAGCAAATAAAATCAGAGTAGAGGTTTGAGCTGGGAACCGCTCCTTCAGTGCAGTGGGTTCCTAAGTTAGTGTATGTGTATTGTGCTAATCAAAGTGACTTCTCTGTCTATATGACCTTTTTAGCATTCATGTAATGAAATACTACAATATATACAAAACCGTTGAGAGGCTCAAGAAGTGATAGTACATCCTCACAATGTCAGCAGTACATCCATAACCGAATTCAACAATGATGTCAGATAGGCTTATTTAATTACTAAGTCAGATAAAAGGGAATCAAAATCGGCATCTAAGCTACCAACATATAGTTCTGTATGCACGTACGAAGGGAAAGGGAATATACATGAATATAGAATCATAGAAGTATGAAAACTGTATGAGTATGATAATTTCTGAAAACCTGAAGATGGCTGAACCTTGCCATCCTGAATAGAGGCGGGAACATGGAATGGCATGTCCTTGACCTTGAATAGGAAGATAATGTTAGTAAAAAGTCCATATAATTTGAGAGGCCGTCGGTACGGTGAAGAAACACAACAATATCATGAATTTTATCATTCAACGTAGACTGTAAAGGAGTTCCACACAACACTTTGCCCTGCAAAACAAATAAAGGGTGGTGGGATAAGAACCTATAACAACTGCTCAAAGCAAGATTTTTTTTCCTTAAAACACTAAACTTTCAGATTCAATCCTACATTCTAAGAATCTGACAAGTGGCGTCCAATACCAACCTGCCCAGCTTTTGATAGATCAAGTTCATTTGAAAATACTGCAAGGAAAACAGCACTAACAGATATTGTCCTAAGTGCTTCAGAAAACCAGTTTCTTAAGTACAGTCTATAAAGACATTATCTGAAAAATAGTGGATAAAACATCTTGTCGTGATTCAGAGATTTTTGGCACCCAGGCAGTCAGTAGCGCTTCAAAACAATTGTCAAGCAGTAAAATGCAACCATAAGAACTGCAGTTGCTAACTGAAATCGTGAAAAGGAAAACAAATTACAATGGGTATAATCCATAAATTCAAATAAAGTGAAACTTACCGAGATAAGAATAAATGCAAAGAAATAACTAACGCAACACTAGTTTCAAGATTCAATCAGGAAGTTGTTGAGACTTCCATGGTGAAGTGTACTGTAGGTGGTTGGTAGAGTGCCGATGACATGGTGCAGGGCAAGTTGCCCTATCCAATCGATGTAGTCGCCTTTGTAGTTGTGGTCAAGCGCGGGCGATCTGCCGCTGCAGCCCGGTGGTCAGGGTCGAGGCTGTCGGGCGGGACGGCGAGACCAGGAGATAGCTAGGTCGGCGACCGCGGAGACGGAGCCCGGGGAGCACGCTCAGTCGCGGATGCAGGGGAGGTGGAAGATGGAGAAGCAGCTGCCGCAGAACCAGACCGGCACCGACCTCGACACCATGTCATAGCAGATCATGTTCAGCACCCCCCGTGCCAGTTTGTCCTCAATCTCCTGCACCAACTAAGGCACCGCCCTGCGACAGCAAGGGTGCTCGCGGGAGCAGACGCGGGGCTCGGCGATGGCGCAATGTTGGCCAGAGCCCTCTCCTGCGCCTGGGCATGCTGGTGGTTCAGGTTACAGCGGCGCTGGCGGCAGTGGAAAGGGCAAGATGGGGGAGCCGTAAAGGAAGGATAGGGGACGGTGAGGGCGGCGCGGTCCCTGAAGCTGGAGAGCGTCTACTCGGCCGCGCGGGCGGCGCGGAGGCGGTGGAGAGCGCTCGCAGCGCGGTGGTCGCCCCGTCGACCCTGCGTCAGATCTGAAGACTGCCGCCGGCGGCCGCGTGGTACTCACCCCAAAGCCATGGAACCTGGCGTCCTCGTCGGTTCCGAGTGCTTTATTGGGGTGGCAGGGTTAGGGGCTCTGGCCGGGAGAGATTCTTAGCCGGCGGGACGGCCACGGCGTCGACGATGTCTTGGACTCCGTCATCATTCTTGGATAGCACACTGAGGTACATCCCTTAGTTTCCATCCTCCTTTTGTGCTCGGGTAAAAACCTAAAATCTACGGATTGGGTGGCGGCGGCGCTCGGACGTCGTTTTTCTCCTTGGAGACGTCACCTTGGGACGACGGGAGGTGATCGTACTGCGTGTTTTGCTTGGTCTGCTGGTGGTGGCACATGTCGTGTCTTCTTCGGCGAGCTCTGAAGCTGAAGTCTTTTGGGTGTCAGTGAGGTGGCCGGTGGCGATGCTCGTTGTTTTTCGCGTGCGGTGATCGTGTATGGTGATGGTCCTCGGCATTCTACCCAGGTGCTCATGCGTGCTCTCGGGAGAACTGCTCCGCCTGCTGATGGTTCAATGCTCTACAATCTAGGGTGAGAAGGTTGGAGCCTTCTTCGGAGGTGGAGGCGAATGACATGCTGACTGCATTGCGCCAGGACTTGATGTTGGCAGGGCTCTCCGGTGGCGAGCTGCACAGCATTTCCTCTACTTCGATTTGCCTTCTGCTTGATCTTTGATGTTTGTAAGCTATTTTTCAGCATCTTGTAATTCTATCGTTGCGATTTTATTAATTTCAAGCTGGATATTAGCCTTATGTTTAAAAAGAGAATAGGGAGAGAGACGAGACATTGAGGGCTGAGGAAACGTCTTTTGAAAAGGGAAAATCCCAGCTTCTACATCGTGACGATGCACATAGCCCTTTATTAAAAACCAGAATTCGTTGTTCAGTACTTATTACATCTCAAGGATCGCCTAAAGTCGATACAAAAATCAACGAACGAAAAAAGGAAAACAGCAGGAATCGACTATGCATCCTCTAGTCGACTAATGCTGCCAGCCAGCTCGGCACAAGATATTCTGAGCGACCGTCTGAAACTGTGTGCATACAGAAGCCATGACATCCCGTTGCTCTGGAGGTGAGAGGAGAGCCCAGAGTTGGATCCAATGCACCATGGAGAAGATAACCTGTAAAAAAATGAAAATTTTCTTGTTCTTAAAGATTATATCATTGCGGCATCTCCATATTGACCAACATAAGGCTGATACGCCAATGCGTATTTAAACCTTGGATTGTTTGTCAACTCCTTTTAACCAATTTCCAAACATATTTGTAATATTGGTTGGCGGAGGGAGATTATGAGTAAAATTAACAGTTCGACATATTAGTTTAGCAAATGGGCATGTTAGGAATAAGTGTTCTACCGTCTCTTGTTCTCCGCAGAAAACACATTTAGTACACCCAGTCCATTGTCTCTTTACTAAATTATCTTTTGTCAATAGCACCTTATTACTCCGGAACCACATAAAAAAATTAATTTTTAGGGGGGTTTTCATTTTCCAAAGATATTTCCGCAAGTATGGTGTATGATTATTCATAAGATCCTCATACGTAGATTTGACTGTAAACAACTCATTAATTGTTAGTTTCCACACTCAGATTCTAATCCAGAGCTTCTCGTTAATTCCATGGTGGAGCCTAACACCGCTTTTGACTGAACCAAACCAAAATAAAAAGGAGACGTGGTTGCACACGGTTTGTACAAACAGAGAGAAAATCGTATCATCACTTCTACGGGAATTGTGCATTACAGTGAAAGTAAACGTGGTTGCAGACGATTGGATAATTCGCTACCCAAACATAACCTAAATCGCTATGATTTAGGTAAATATGGTCAGCTTTGATATAGGTAATAATGAGCTTACCCCTCATCTTTGTCCTCATCCACCATCACTTTCAACTGTGAGTTTGCGGCGCACGATCGTCCCATCACAAATTAATACACATGAAACATAGTACAAAGGCATCCCAACACTGCCGTTATCCTCCATCACAACTTTGCAAATACTACCTCCATTCTAAAGCTTAAGACTTATATTATTTTTAAAAAGTTAAACTATATCAAGTTTTACTAAGCTTTTAGCAAATATCATTAACATATAAAATACAAAATTAATATCATTAAATAGACAATAAAATATTTTTGTATGGTATCTACAAAATTTATATTTGTTGGTAGATTTTTCTAAAAGTTTAGTCAAACTTTATTTGGTTTAACTTTTCAAAAAAAATCTTAAACTTTGGGGTGGAGGTAGTGACGAGGGATCACCTCACGAATGCCTACGTATTGTAGACTTGGGTTTCGGAAGAGAGCGACGATGGAGATTCCGGGAATGAGATTAGGCACACGACGTACCCAGCTTCGGGTCCCCTCGGTGGAGGATCCCTACGTGCTGCTAGCAATCCACTATATGATCATAGATGTGTTTACAGGGTGCCGCCATAGGCGGAGCTATGTTGTCTATCTGTTATCCTCTTCTATCGGGTGCCCTGGCTGGCTTTATATATTCAACTGATGACCCACAAGTATAGGGGATCGCAACAGTCTTCGAGGGAAGTAAAACCGGCCGGTGGCAGCCGGGCCTCTAGGGAATCTACTGGAAATTAAGGTACTCCTTTTAATAGAGCACCGAAGCAAAGCATTAACACTCCGTGAAAACATGTGATCCTCATATCTAAGCCTTCCCCTCCAGTTATCTCAGTTGTTGTCACTCTGGGGCCTCGGGTTCCGGACATAGACATGTGCAAACAACTTGTAGATACAATCTAAGAAATAAGTATAGAGCTTAAATCTAAGATCATGCCACTCGGGCCCTAGTGACAAGCATTAAACACAACAAGATTGCAGCAACAATAACTTCACAAACTTTATAGATAGACTAATCATAATGTAACAATCCATCGGATCCCAACGAACACAACACCGATTACATCAGATGAATCTCAATCATGTAAGGCAGCTCATGAGATCATTGTATTGAAGTACATGGGGGAGAGAGTACCAACTAGCTACAGCCTAGAACCCGTAGTCCATGGGGGAACTACTCACGGAGCATGATGGAGGCGGTGGCGTCGATGGAGATGGCTTCCGGGGGCACTTCCCCGTCCCGGCGGCGTGCCGGAACAGAGATTCTGTCCCCCGAATTGGAGTTTCGCGATGGCGGCGGCGCCCCTGGAGTCTTTCTGGAGTTTCGTCAATTCGTATCGAGGTTTTAGGTCGCGAGGGACTTTATAGGCGAAGAGGCGGAGTCGGAGGGGCCACGGGGCCCCCTCCCCATAGGCTGGCGCGACCAGGGGGCCACCCGCGCCGCCGTATGGTGTGGGCCCCCTGCTGCCCGCCTCCGACTCTCCTTCGGTGTTCTGGAACCTCCGGGGGAAAATAAGATATTTGGTCTTTGTTTCGTCGAATTCCGAGAATATTGCTCGAACAGCCTTTCTGGAACCAAAAACAACAGAAAACAGGAACTGGCACTTCGGCATCTTGTTAATAGGCTAGTTCCGGAAAATGCATGAAATTATTATAAAGTGCGAGCAAAACATGTAGGTATTGTCATAAAACTAGCATGGAACATCAGAAATTATAGATACGTTGGAGACGTATCAAGCATCCCCAAGCTTAGTTCCTACTCGCCCTCGAGTAGGTAAACGATAAAAAGAATAATTTCTGTAGTTACATGCTACTTACATAATCTTGATCATACTATTGTAAAGCATATGAGATGAATGAAGTGACTCAAGGCAATGATCTATAGTTTGCTAACAAATAGATAACATATAGCAAAACTTTTCATGAATAGTACTTTCAAGACAAGCATCAAAAGGTCTTGCATAAGAGTTAACTCATAAAGCAATAAATTCAAAGTAAAGGCATTGAAGCAACACGAGAGGAAGATTTAAGTTTCAGCGAGTTGCTTTCAACTTTCAACATGCATATCTCATGGATAATTGTCAACACAAAGTAATATGATGAATGCAAATAAGTAAGTATGTAAGAATCAATGCACAGTTGACACAAGTGTTTGCTTCTAAGATGGAAGGAAGTAGGTAAACTGACTCAACATAAAGTAAAAGAAAGGCCCTTCGCAGAGGGAAGCAGGGATTAAATCATGTGCTAGAGCTTTTTGAGTTTTGAAATCCTATAGAGAGCATACAAATAAACTTTTGAGAGGTGCTTGTTGTTGTCAACGAATGGTAGTGGGCACTCTAACTACCTCATCAACCAGACTTTCAAGAGCGGCTCCCATGAAGGACGTTATCTCTACCAGCAAGGTTGATCATCTCTCTTCTCTTTTGTTTACACATGTATTTTAGTTTTATTTATAAATGACACTCCTCCCAACCTTTTGCTTTCACAAGCCATGGCTAACCGAATCCTCGGGTGCCTTCCAACATTCACATACCATGAAGGAGTGTCTATTTGCAAAATTAAGTTGCTTACTGATGAATCAGGGCAAAACATGTGAAGAGAATTATTAATGAAAGTTAATTAATTGGGGCTGGGAACCCCATTGCCAGCTCTTTTTGCAAAATTATTGGATAAGCGGATATGCCACTAGTCCATTGGTGAAAGTCTGTCAAGAGTAAATGACAAGGTTGAAAGATAAAACACCACATACTTCCTCATTAGCTATAAAACATTGACACAAATAAGGAGTAATAAAGTTTTGAATTGTTTAAACGTAGCACATGAAGTATTTACTTGGAATGACAGAAAAATACCACATATTAGGTAGGTATGGTGGACACACATGGCATAGGTTTTGGCTCAAGGTTTTGCATGCACGAGAAGCATTCCCTCTCACTACAAGGCTTTGGCTAGCAAGGTTGTTTGAAGCAAACACAAGTATGAACCGGTACAGCAAAACTTACATAAGAACATATTGCAAGAATTATAAAACTCCACACTGTCTTCCTTGTTGCTCAAACACTTTTACCAGAAAATATCTAGACCTTAGAGAGACCAATCATGCAAACCGAATTTCAACAAGCTCTACGGTAGTTCTCCACTAATAGGTTTAAACTACATGATGCAAGAGCTTAATCATGATCTACTTGAGAGCTCAAAACAATTGCCAATTATCAAATTATTCAAGACAATATGAAGCATTTTCTGTTTCCAACCAAATAACAATAAGTGCAATAGCTTCCAACTTTTGTCATGAACATTAAAAGTAAAACGAAGAACACCAGTGTTCAAATGAAAAAGCGGAGCGTGTCTCTCTGATACGTCTCCAACGTATCGATAATTTCTTGTGTTCCATGCCACATTATTGATGTTATCTACATGTTTTATGCACACTTTATGTCATATTCGTGCATTTTCTGGAACTAACCTATTAACAAGATGCCGAAGTGCCGATTCGTTGTTTTTCGCTGTTTTTGGTTTCGAAATCCTAGTAAAGAAATATTCTCGGAATTGGACGAAACAAAAGCCCAGGGGCCTATTTTCTCACGAAGCTTCCAGAAGTCCGAAGACGAAACGAAGTGGGGCCACGGGGAGCCAAACCCTAGGGCGGCGCGGCCCCCTTGGCCGCGCCGCCCTGTCATCCGGGGCCCCCGTGCCCCCTCTCGACTTGCCCTTCCGCCTACTTAAAGCCTCCGTGACGAAACCCCCGGTACCGAGAGCCACGATACGGAAAACATTACGAGACGCCGTCGCCGCCGATCCCATCTCGGGGGATCCTAGAGATCGCCTCCGGCACCTCGCCGGAGAGGGGATTCATCTCCCGGAGGACTCTACACCGCCATGGTCGCCTCCGGAGTGATGAGTGAGTAGTCTACCCCTGGACTATGGGTCCATAGCAGTAGCTAGATGGTTGTCTTCTCCCCATTGTGCTATCATTGTCGGATCTTGTGAGCTGCCTATCATGATCAAGATCATCTATATGTAATTCTATATGTTGCGTTTGTTGGGATCCGATGAATAGAGAATACTTGTTATGTTGATTATCAAAGTTATGCTTATGTGTTATTTATGATCTTGCATGCTCTCCGTTACTAGTAGATGCTCTGGCCAAGTAGATGCTTTTAACTCCAAGAGGGAGTACTTATGCTCGATAGTGGGTTCATGCTCGCATTGACACACGGGACGAGTGACGAAAGTTCTAAGGTTGTGTTGTCTCTGTTGCCACTAGGGATAAAACATTAGTGCTATGTTCAAGGATGTAGTCACTAGTTACATTACGCACCATACTTAATGCAATTGTCCGTTGTTTTGCAACTTAATATCGGAGGGGTTCGGATGATAACTCTGAAGGTGGACTTTTTAGGCATAGATGCGGTTGGATGGCGGTCTATGTACTTTGTCGTAATGCCCAATTAAATCTCACTATACTCATCATGATATGTATGTGCATTGTCATGCTCTCTTTATTTGTCAATTGCCCAACTGTAATTTGTTCACCCAACATGCTTGTTCGTCTTATGGGAGAGACACCTCTAGTGAACTGTGGACCCCGGTCCAATTCTCTTTACTGAAATACAATCTCCTGCAATACTTGTTTTACTTTTTTCTCTGCAAACAATCATCTTCCACACAATACGGTTAATCCTTTGTTACAGCAAGCCGGTGAGATTGACAACCTCACTTGTTTCGTTGGGGCAAAGTACTTTGGTTGTGTTGTGCAGGTTCAACGTTGGCGCCGGAATCTCTGGTGTTGCGCCGCACTACATCCCGCCGCCATCAACCTTCAACGTGCTTCTTGGCTCCTCCTGGTTCGATAAACCTTGGTTTCTTTCTGAGAGAAAACTTGCTGCTGTGCGCATCATACCTTCCTCTTGGGGTTGCCCAACGAACGTGTGAAATACACGCCATCAAGCTCTTTTTTTGGCGCCGTTGCCGGGGAGATCAAGACACGCTGCAAGGGGAGTCTCCACTTCTCAATCTCTTTACTTTGTTTTTTTCTTGCTTTATTTTATTTACTACTTTGTTTGCTGCACTATATCAAAATACAAAAAAATTAGTTGCTAGTTTTACTTTATTTGCTATCTTGTTTGCTATATTGAAAACACAAAAAAATTAGTTTACTTGCATTTACTTTATCTAGTTTGCTTTATTTACTATTGCTAAAATGGCCAACGCTGAAAATACTAAGTTGTGTGATTTCACAACCACAAATAATAATGATTTCTTATGCACACCTATTGCTCCACCTGCTACTACAGCAGAATTCTTTGAAATTAAACCTGCTTTACTGAATCTTGTTATGAAAGATCAATTTTCTGGAATTAGTTCTCATGATGCTGCTGCCCATCTTAATAATTTTGTTGAACTATGCGAAATGCAAAAATATAAAGATGTAGATGGTGATATTATTAAACTAAAATTGTTCCCTTTCTCATTAAGAGGAAGAGCTAAAGATTGGTTGCTATCTCTGCCTAAGAATAGTATTGATTCATGGACTAAATGCAAGGATGCTTTTATTGGTAGATATTATCCCCCTGCTAAAATTATATCTTTGAGGAGTAGCATAATGAATTTTAAACAATTAGATACTGAACATGTTGCTCAAGCTTGGGAAAGAATGAAATCTCTGGTTAAAAATTGCCCAACCCATGGACTGACTACTTGGATGATCATCCAAACCTTCTATGCAGGACTAAATTTTTCTTCGCGGAATTTATTGGATTCAGCTGCTGGAGGTACCTTTATGTCCATCACTCTTGGTGAAGCAACAAAGCTTCTTGATAATATGATGATCAACTACTCTGAATGGCACACGGAAAGAGCTCCACAAGGTAAGAAGGTAAATTCTGTTGAGGAATCCTCTTCCTTGAATGATAAGGTTGATGCTATTATGTCTATGCTTGTGAATGATAGGACTAATATTGATCCTAATAATGTTCCGTTAGCTTCATTGGTTGCACAAGAAGAACATGTTGATGTAAACTTCATTAAAAATAATAATTTCAACAACAATGCTTACCGGAACAATTCTAGTAACAACTATAGGCCATATCCTTATAATAATGGCAACGGCTATGGTAATTCTTATGGAAATTCTTACAACAATAATAGGAATTCACCCCCTGGACTTGAAGCCATGCTTAAAGAATTTATTAGTACACAAACTGCCTTTAACAAATACTGTTGAGGAAAAACTCAATAAAATTGATATTCTTGTTTCTAGAGTTGATAGTCTTGCCTCTGATGTTGATCTTTTGAAATCAAAAGTTATGCCTAATAGGGATATTGAAAATAAAATTGCTACTACAGCAAATGCCATTCAAGTTAGAATTAATGAGAATATAAGATTAATGGCTGAACTGCGTGCTAGGTGGGATAGAGAAGAAAATGAAAAACTAGCTAAAGAGAAGAATATAGCTAAAGTTTGGACTATTACCACCACTAGTAATGCTAATGCTACACATGTTGCTGCACCTCCTACTCATACTAATAAAGGAATTGGTGTTAGCAATGTTTCCACTTCTAATGCAAAACGCGAAAAACTGCCCGAAACTGCTAAAACTGTTGAAACTGCCTGTGATAAAGCTGCTGAAATTTTTTCCAACATTGGGGATGATGATCCCATTGCTTTAGATTATAATGGTTTGAATTTTGATGATTGCCACATCTCTGAAGTTATAAAGTTCTTGCAAAAACTTGCTAAAAGTCCTAATGCTAGTGCTATAAATTTGGCTTTCACGCATCATATTACAAATGCTCTCATAAAAGCTAGAGAAGAGAAACTAGAGCGCGAAGCCTCTATTCCTAAAAAGCTAGAAGATGGTTGGGAGCCCATCATTAAGATGAAGGTTAAATATTTTGATTGTAATGCTTTATGTGATCTTGGTGCAAGTATTTCTGTTATGCCTAAGAAAATTTATAATATGCTTGACTTGCCACCGCTGAAAAATTGTTATTTGGATGTTAATCTTGCTGATCATTCTACAAAGAAACCTTTGGGTAAAGTTGATAATGTTCGCATTACCGTTAACAATAATCTTGTTCCCGTTGATTTTGTTGTCTTGGATATTGAATGCAATGCATCTTGTCCAATTATATTGGGAAGACCTTTTCTTCGAACTGTTGGTGCTATTATTGATATGAGGGAAGGTAATATAAAATATCAATTTCCTCTCAAGAAAGGTATGGAACACTTCCCTAGAAAGAGAATGAAGGTACCTTATGATTCTATCATTAGAACAAATTATGATGTTGATACTTCATCTCTTGATAATACTTGATACACACTTTCTGCGCCTAGCTGAAAGGCGTTAAAGAAAACCGCTTATGGGAGACAACCCATGTTTTTACCTACAGTACTTTATTTTTATTTTGTGTCTTGGAAGTTGTTTACTACTGTAGCAACCTCTCCTTATCTTAGTTTTTAGTTTTGTTGTGCCAAGTTAAGCCGTTGATAGAAAAGTAAGTACTAGATTTGGATTACTGCGCAGTTCCAGATTTCTTTGCTGTCACGAATCTGGGTCCACCTCCCTGTAGGTAGCTCAGAAAATTACGCCAATTTACGAGGATGATCCTCAGATATGTACGCAACTTTCATTCAATTTGAGCATTTTCGTTTGAGCAAGTCTGGTGCCATTTTAAAATTCGTCAATACGAACTGTTCTGTTTTGACAGATTCTGCCTTTTATTTCGCATTGCCTCTTTCGCTATGTTGGATGAATTTCTTTGATCCACTAATGTCCAGTAGCATTATGCAATGTCCAGAAGTGTTAAGAATGATTGTATCACCTCTGAATATGTCAATTTATATTGTGCACTAACCCTCTAATGAGTTGTTTCGAGTTTGGTGTGGAGGAAGTTTTCAAGGATCAAGAGAGGAGTATGATGCAACACGATCAAGGAGAGTGAAAGCTCTAAGCTTGGGGATGCACCCGGTGGTTCACCCCTGCATATATTAAGAAGACTCAAGCGTCTAAGCTTGGGGATGCCCAAGGCATCCCCTTCTTCATCGACAAATTATCAGGTTCCTCCCCTGAAACTATATTTTTATTCGGCCACATCTTATGTGCTTTTTCTTGGAGCGTCGGTTTGTTTTTGTTTTTGTTTTGTTTGAATAAAATGGATCCTAGCATTCACTTCATGGGAGAGATACACGCTCCGCTGTAGCATATGGACAAATATGTCCTTGGTTTATACTCATAGTATTCATGGCGAAGTTTCTCCTTCGTTAAATTGTTATATGGTTGGAATTGGAAAATGATACATGTAGTAATTGCTATAAATGTCTTGGGTAATGTGATACTTGGCAATTGTTGTGCTCATGTTTAAGCTCTTGCATCATATGCTTTGCACCCATTAATGAAGAAATACATAGAGCATGCTAAAATTTGGTTTGCATATTTGGTTTCTCTAAGGTCTAGATAATTTCTAGTATTGAGTTTGAACAACAAGGAAGACGGTGTAGAGTCTTATAATGTTTACAATATGTCTTTTATGTGAGTTTTGCTGCACCGGTTCATCCTTGTGTTTGTTTCAAATAAGCCTTGCTAGCCTAAACCTTGTATCGAGAGGGAATACTTCTCATGCATCCAAAATACTTGAGCCAACCACTATGCCATTTGTGTCCACCATACCTACCTATACTACATGGTATTTTCCCGCCATTCCAAAGTAAATTGCTTGAGTGCTACCTTTAAAATTCCATCATTCACCTTTGCAATATATAGCTCATGGGACAAATAGCCTTAAAAACTATTGTGGTATTGAATATGTAATTATGCACTTTATCTCTTATTAAGTTGCTTGTTGTGCGATAACCATGTTTACTGGGGAACGCCATCAACTCATTGTTGAATTTCATGTGAATTGCTATGCATGTTCGTCTTGTCACGAAGTAAGGGCGATCTACACTGAGTTGAATGGTTTGAGCATGCATATTGTGAGAGAAGAACATTGGGCCGCTAACTAAAGCCATGATTCATGGTGGAAGTTTCAGTTTTGGACAAATATCCTCAAATCTCTAATGAGAAAAGAATTAATTGTTGTCAAATGCTTAAAGCATTAAAAGAGGAGTCCATTATCTGTTGTCTATGTTGTCCCGGTATGGATGTCTAAGTTGAGAATAATCAAAAGCGAGAAATCCAAATGCGAGCTTTCTCCTTAGACCTTTGTACGGGCGGCATAGAGGTACCCCTTTGTGAAACTTGGTTAAAGCATATGTATTGCGGTGATAATCCAGGTAGTCCAAGCTAATTAGGACAAGGTGCGGGCACTATTAGTACACTATGCATGAGGCTTGCAACTTATAAGATATAATTTACATGATGCATATGCTTTATTACTACCGTTGACAAAATTGTTTCATGTTTTCAAAAAATCAAAGCTCTAGCACAAATATAGCAATCGATGCTTTTCCTCTATGAGGACCATTCTTTTACTTTCAATGTTGAGTCAGTTCACCTATTTCTCTCCACCTCAAGAAGCAAACACTTGTGTGAACTGTGCATTGATTCCTACATACTTGCTTATTGCACTTATTATATTACTCTATGTTGACAATATCCATGAGATATACATGTTACAAGTTGAAAGCAACCGCTGAAACTTAATCTTCTTTTGTGTTGCTTCAATACCTTTACTTTGAATTATTGCTTTATGAGTTAACTCTTATGCAAGACTTATTGATGCTTGTCTTGAAGTGCTATTCATGAAAAGTCTTTGCTTTATGATTCACTTGTTTACTCATGTCATACACATTGTTTTGATCGCTGCATTCTCTACATATGCTTTACAAATAGTATGATCAAGATTATGATGGCATGTCACTCCGGAAATTATCTTTGTTATCGTTTTACCTGCTCGGGACGAGCGGAACTAAGCTTGGGGATGCTGATACGTCTCCAACGTATCGATAATTTCTTGTGTTCCATGCCACATTATTGATGTTATCTACATGTTTTATGCACACTTTATGTCATATTCGTGCATTTTCTGGAACTAACCTATTAACAAGATGCCGAAGTGCCGATTGTCGTTTTCTGCTGTTTTTGGTTTCAGAAATCCTAGTAAAGAAATATTCTCGGAATTGGACGAAACAAAAGCCCGGGGGCCTATTTTCTCACGAAGCTTCCGGAAGTCCGAAGACGAAACGAAGTGGGGCCACAGG
Source organism: Lolium rigidum (assembly GCF_022539505.1). Classification (NCBI taxonomy): domain Eukaryota; kingdom Viridiplantae; phylum Streptophyta; class Magnoliopsida; order Poales; family Poaceae; genus Lolium; species Lolium rigidum. Next base: position 308,732,720 of record NC_061513.1, read on the forward strand.
GGAGCCAAACCCTAGGGCGGCGCGGCCCCCCTTGGTCGCGCCGCCCTGTCATCCGGGGCCCCCGTGCCCCCTCTCGACTTGCCCTTCCGCCTACTTAAAGCCTCCGTGACGAAACCCCCGCATCGAGAGCCACGATACGGAAAACATTACCGAGACGCCGTCGCCGCCGATCCCATCTCGGGGGATCCTGGAGATCGCCTCCGGCACCCTGCCGGAGAGGGGATTCATCTCCCGGAGGACTCTACACCGCCATGGTCGCCTCCGGAGTGATGAGTGAGTAGTCTACCCCTGGACTATGGGTCCATAGCAGTAGCTAGATGGTTGTCTTCTCCCCATTGTGCTATCATTGTCGGATCTTGTGAGCTGCCTATCATGATCAAGATCATCTATATGTAATTCTATATGTTGCGTTTGTTGGGATCCGATGAATAGAGAATACTTGTTATGTTGATTATCAAAGTTATGCTTATGTGTTATTTATGATCTTGCATGCTCTCCGTTACTAGTAGATGCTCTGGCCAAGTAGATGCTTTTAACTCCAAGAGGGAGTACTTATGCTCGATAGTGGGTTCATGCCCGCATTGACACTCGGGACAAGTGATGAGAAAGTTCTAAGGTTGTGTTGTGCTTGTTGCCACTAGGGATAAAACATTAGTGCTATGTTCAAGGATGTAGTCACTAGTTACATTACGCACCATACTTAATGCAATTGTCCGTTGTTTTGCAACTTAATACTCGGAGGGGGTTCGGATGATAACCTGAAGGTGGACTTTTTAGGCATAGATGCGGTTGGATGGCGGTCTATGTACTTTGTCGTAATGCCCAATTAAATCTCACTATACTCATCATGATATGTATGTGCATTGTCATGCTCTCTTTATTTGTCAATTGCCCAAGCTGTAATTTGTTCACCCAACATGCTGTTCGTCTTATGGGAGAGACACCTCTAGTGAACTCGTGGACCCCGGTCCAATTCTCTTTACTTGAAATACAATCTACTGCAATACTTGTTTTACTTGTTTTCTCGCAAACAATCATCTTCCACACAATACGGTTAATCCTTTGTTACAGCAAGCCGGTGAGATTGACAACCTCACTGTTTCGTTGGGGCAAAGTACTTTGGTTGTGTTGTGCAGGTTCCACGTTGGCGCCGGAATCTCCGGTGTTGCGCCGCACTACATCCCGCCGCCATCAACCTTCAACGTGCTTCTTGGCTCCTCCTGGTTCGATAAACCTTGGTTTCTTTCTGAGGGAAAACTTGCTGCTGTGCGCATCATACCTTCCTCTTGGGGTTGCCCAACGAACGTGTGAAATACACGCCATCACTCTCTCCCACACAAGGATTGCTAGGATCCGAATTTATTCAAACATAAACAAAAATAAAAACACACAGACGCTCCAAGTAAAGCACATAAGATGTGACCGAATAAAATATAGTTTCACTAGAGGTGACCTGATAAGTTGTTGATGAAGAAGGGGATGCCTTGGGCATCCCCAAGCTTAGACGCTTGAGTCTTCTTGAAATATGCAGGGATGAACCACGGGGGCATCCCCAAGCTTAGACTTTTTTCACTCTTCTTGATCATATATCATCCTCCTCTCTTGACCCTTGAAAACTTCCTTCACACCAAACTTCTCATAAACTTCATTAGAGGGGTTAGTACTCAAAAAAAAACTTTAATCCACTTTATTCCTGTAGTGACACATTGCAAGAACTCAATAAAACATTAGCTACAACTCTCCAAGTCTAGAAAGCCTTACTTAAAGTCCACAAGAGACAATGCAAAAAACAGAGACAGAATCTGTCAAAACAGAACAGTCAGTAAACACGAGTTTTTAAGAGGTACTTCCGTTGCTCAAATCAGAAAACTCAAAACTAATGAAAGTTGCGTACATATCTGAGGAACACGCATGAAAATTGGCAGATTTTTCTGAGTTTCCTACAAAGAGACCTACTCAAATTCGGTGACAGATAGAAATCTGTTTACGCGCAGAAATCCAAATCTAGCATCAACCTTCTATTAGAGACTTTACTTGGCACAACATTGCAATAAAATAAAGATAAGGAGAGGTTGCTACAGTAGTAACAACTTCCAAGACACAACAAAATAGTAGCAAAATAAAAACATGGGTTATCTCCCAAGAAGTTCTGTCCTTATAGCCATTAAGATGGGCTTAGTAATTTTAATGATGCACTCGCAAGAAATAAGAGTTGAAACAAAAGAGAGCATAAAGAAGCAAATTCAAAACACATTTAAGTCTAACCCACTTCCTATGCATAGGAATCTTGTACACAAATAAATTCATGAAGAACAAAGTGACAAGCATAGAAAGATAAAACAAGAGTAACTTCAAAAGTTTCAGCATATAGAGAGCTGTTTTAGTACCATACAGATTTCCACAACCATATTTTCCTCTCTCATAATAATTTTCAGTAGCTTCATGAATAAACTCAACAATATAACTATCACATAAAGCATGCTTTTCATGATTCACAAACACATAATTTTTATCAAGCTCAAAAATAATGGGATCAAAACTTTCAAACTCACTTTTATCAATAATATAACAAGATGATTGATCAATCTCAAAAGATATGGGACTCCTAGATAAAGTCAAGACCTCTCCAATCCCATTTTCATTAGCAGTACAATTAAATTTATCAAGCAACATAGGACCATCATCTAAAGATTTATCATAAACATTTGCCAAGCAAAACTCTTTAGTACCATGCATTTCGACATCAGGCACAAACAAAGCATTATCATAAGATTTATTAAAATAGCATGGATTATCATAGATAACAGTAGCATAATTATTCTCACAAGTTTTACTCATAGGGAATATTTCAAGAGAATCCACAGGAACATAACATTCATCCTCCTTTGGTAAGCATGGAGGACAATCAAATAGTGTAAGAGATAAAGAGTTACTCTCATTAGAAGGTTGGCATGGGTAGCTAATCCATTCTTCCTCCTTTTGTTCATCACTATCCTCTTCTTTTTCATCCAATGAGCTTTCAGGTTCATCAATTTCTTCTTCCACAGGTTCCTACAAATTGTGAGTGCATTCTTGTGCATTAATGAGTCTCTCTTTTTAATCAATAATATAAGGATTATCGCTGTAACTTTCTATGCAAAAATTAAGGATAGAAGAGACATAATCTTTAAGGTCCTTACAAACAACACAAGTTTCATAATTTTTAGCCATGAAGGATTCTATTTCAGAAGCTCCCATAAACAAAACAAATTGTTCTACTACTTCGAACCCAAAATGAATATAGCTATTCCAATTACAGTTCTTAATTAAAACTTCCTCACTAAAGCCACATTGAAATTTAAGATGTTTAGTATCCTGTTTAGAGCAATAGTTTATATCATGGCGTTTAAGCAAGATTTTAGCAATTGTATTCAAGTTTTCTATCACATCACTCATAACTTTACCCATTCTTGATTCTCTATAATTATTATATAATTCAATAAGCTCCAAATAGGTTGTGGGTTCTCCCATAACAACAGTTTTTAATTTTTCGGTTTTTCAAATTTTTATGGATTTTCGGGTATATAGGAAAAATAAAACAAAAACAAACTAGACAAAAGTAAACTAAGCAAAATAATACTAGACAGAAATAAACTAAGCACAAATAAACTAGACAAAAGTAAACTAAGCAAAACAAAAATAAAAACAGCGAGAGAGGTAGAGTGTACTCCCCAGGTGAACATATGAGTAGAGCTATGCCTCCCCGGCAACGGCGCCAGAAAATAGTCTTGATGACCCACAAGTATAGGGGATCGCAACAGTCTTCGAGGGAAGTAAAACCCAAATTTATTGATTCGACACAAGGGGAGGTAAAGAATACTTATAAGCCTTAACAACTGAGTTGTCAATTCAGCTGCACCTGGAAAAGCACTAGTAACAGGGGTTATGTGAAAGCAGCAGTAATATGAGAGCAATAGTAACAGTAACACAGCAGCAGTAATATAGTAACACAAAGGCAATGGCACCAGAAAATAGTTGATACTACTTCCAATGACATGTAGGAACGAGTATATGATGATGAAAGATGGACCAGGGTTCCCAGCTATCTACACTAGTGGTAACTCTCCAATAACAAGTGTTGGGTGAACAAATTACAGTTGGGCAATTGATAGGATTGAAATAGCATTAAGACGAGAACATCAAGATTATTAATCATGTAGGCATGTTTTCCATATATAGTCATACGTGCTCGCAATGAGAAACTTGCATAACATCTTTTGTCCTACCAGCCGGTGGCAGCCGGGCCTCTAGGGAATCTACTGGAAATTAAGGTACTCCTTTTAATAGAGCACCGGAGCAAAGCATTAACACTCCGTGAAAACATGTGATCCTCATATCTAAGCCTTCCCCTCCAGTTATCTCAGTTGCTGTCACTCTAGGGCCTCGAGTTCCGGACATAGACATGTGCAAATAACTTGTAGATACAATCTAAGCAATAAGTATAGAGCTTAAATCTAAGATCATGCCACTCGGGCCCTAGTGACAAGCATTAAACACAACAAGATTGCAGCAACAATAACTTCACAAACTTTATAGATAGACTAATCATAATGTAACAATCCATCGGATCCCAACAAACACAACACCGATTACATCAGATTAATCTCAATCATGTAAGGCAGCTCATGAGATCATTGTATTGAAGTACATGGGGGAGAGAGTACCAACTAGCTACAGCTAGAACCCGTAGTCCATGGGGGAACTACTCACGGAGCATGATGGAGGCGGTGGCGTTGATGGAGATGGCTTCCGGGGGCACTTCCCCGTCCCGGCGGCATGCCGGAACAGAGATTCTGTCCCCCGAATTGGAGTTTCGCGATGGCGGCGGCGCCCCTGGAGTTTTTCTGGAGTTTCGTCAATTGGTATCGAGGTTTTAGGTCGCGAGGGACTTTATAGGCGAAGAGGCGGAGTTGGAGGGGCCACGGGGCCCCCTCCCCATAGGCTGGCGCGGCCAGGGGGCCACCCGCGCCGCCATATGGTGTGGGCCCCCTGCTGCCCGCCTCCGACTCTCCTTCGGTGTTCGGAACCTCCGGGGAAAAATAAGATATTTGGTCTTTGTTTCGTCGAATTCCGAGAATATTGCCCGAACAGCCTTTCTGGAACCAAAAACAACAGAAAACAGGAACTGGCACTTCGGCATCTTGTTAATAGGTTACTTCCGGAAAATGCATGAAATCATTATAAAGTGCGAGCAAAACATGTAGGTATTGTCATAAAACTAGCATGGAACATCAGAAATTATAGATACGTTGGAGATGTATCAGCAACCAGCCTAGGGTTTTACAAGAGTCCTAGCCGACTACTTCTTCGGGTTGCCTTGTTGGGCCTTCTCCATATTGGGCCGAGCCAAACAAGGTATACTAATAATGGGTACCCGAAGGGTATACCCATGTCAGTAGCCCCCGAGTGTCTAGGGAAGTCGAAGACTTGCGTAGAGACTCCAAGCATAATCATCTCCAAAGGCGAGGTCTCTGTCGTAGATCATGTGTAGCGGAGATGATGTCGACGATTCTTGAAATTATTTTTCTATCGGGTGCGCGGCAGCGCTCCCGATGGGAGTAGCCCCCGAGTCTATGGGTAAGTGCTTGCACTTAGGCATAGACTCACGTTGTACTACTCGATGAAGAACTTAACTATATTTCTGGAGGACTTGATGAAATCCATGTGCTCCCGATGGGAGTAGGCTCCACTCGAGTCGTAGAATCGAGTTGAGTCTACAAACCTTGATTGTCATAGATGCTGTCGAAGTTATTTTTCTATCGGGTGCGCGGCCAGCGCTCCCGATGGGAGTAGCCCCCGAGGCTACAGCCAAGTGTTTGCACTTGGGTGTAGGCTCAACTTGCTTTTAATCGATACCACAATTTTTCCTCTTTCTTGTATCTTATCGGGAGGGTGAACAATACTCTCGATAAGAGTAGCCCCCGAGCCTATGGGCAGGTGCTTGCACCTGGACATAGACTCAAGTTGTACTATTCGATAAAGAACTTGACTATATTTCTGGGCGCAACCCCTCGTTTTATTGACTCTAGGCCATTGCTATCTATGTTGTTCAGGGATAATGGTAAATGGGGCTGGTTCATCTGACGGATCAGGTACCAGTTAACTGCTCTTGTGGCAATCCCGCAAGAACCTACTTCAAGATCACGTCCCTAGACATGATCTCGCGATACTGGTGTTAACTCGACATGTGTCGCTTAAGGTCTTACCATCTGTCGAGTCCCAGTCATGTTTTATCGGGTACCTAACGCGTCCGTTAGGATTTTTCTTCGTATCTGTTGATACGGAAAAAGTAGCAAACCGACGTCAGAGACGGTGTCACGCCGCTCAGGACGGACCCGGGGTCTGATGGCGTGTATTTCACACGTTCGTTGGGGAACCCCAAGAGGAAGGTATGATGCGCACAGCAGCAAGTTTTCCCTCAGAAAGAAACCAAGGTTTATCGAACCAGGAGGAGCCAAGAAGCACGTAGAAGGTTGATGGCGGCGGGATGTAGTGCGGCGCAACACCAGAGATTCCGGCGCCAACGTGGAACCTGCACAACACAACCAAAGTACTTTGCCCCAACGAAACAAGTGAGGTTGTCAATCTCACCGGCTTGCTGTAACAAAGGATTAACCGTATTGTGTGGAAGATGATTGTTTGCAGAGAAAATAGTAAAAACAAGTATTGCAGCAGATTTGTATTTCAGTATTAAAGAATGGACCGGGGTCCACAGCTCACTAGAGGTGTCTCTCCCATAAGATAAAAACATGTTGGGTGAACAAATTACAGTCGGGCAATTGACAAATACGAGAGGGCATAACAATGCACATACATGTCATGATAAGTATAGTGAGATTTAATTGGGCATTACGACAAAGTACATAGACCGCCATCCAACCGCATCTATGCCTAAAAAGTCCACCTTCAGAGTTATCGTCCGAACCCCCTCCAGCATTAAGTTGCTAACAACGAGACAATTGCATTAAGTATGGTGCGTAATGTAATCAATAACTACATCCTCGGACATAGCATCAATGTTTTATCCCTAGTGGCAACAACACAACACAACCTTAGAACTTTCCGTCACTCGTCCCGTGTGTCAATGCAGGCATGAACCCACTATCGAGCATAAATACTCCCTCTTGGAGTTACTAGCATCAACTTGGCCAGAGCCTCTACTAATAACGGAGAGCATGCAAGATCATAAACAACACATATGCAATAACTTGATAATTAACATAACATGGTATTCTCTATCCATCGGATCCCGATAAACACAACATAGAGTATTACAGATAGATGATCTTGATTATGTTAGGCAGCTCACAAGATCCAACAATGAAGCACAATGAGGAGAAGACAACCATCTAGCTACTGCTATGGACCCATAGTCCAGGGGTGAACTACTCACTCATCACTCCGGAGGCGACCATGGCGGTGTAGAGTCCTCCGGGAGATGAATCCCCTCTCCGGCAGGGTGCCGGAGGAGATCTCCGTAATCCCCCGAGATGGGATTGGCGGCGGCGGCGTCTCCGGAAGGTTTTCCGTATCGTGGTTTTTCGCATCGGGGGTTTCGCGACGGAGGCTTTAAGTAGGCGGAAGGGCGAGTCGGAGGGTCGACGAGGGGCCCACACCACGGGCGGCGCGGGCCCCTCCTTGGCCGCGCCGCCTTGTGGTTTGGCCACCTCGTGGCCCCACTTCGTATGCTTTTCGGTCTTCTGGAAGGTTCGTGGCAAAATAGGCCCCTGGGTCTTGATTTCGTCCAATTCCGAGAATATTTCGTTACTAGGATTTCTGAAACCAAAAACAGCGAAAACAAAGAATCGGCACTTCGGCATCTTGTTAATAGGTTAGTTCCGTAAAATGCACGAATATGACATAAAGTGTGCATAAAACATGTAGGTATCATCAATAATATGGCATAGAACATAAGAAATTATCGATACGTCGGAGACGTATCAAGCATCCCCAAGCTTAGTTCCGCTCGTCCCGAGCAGGTAAAACGATAACAAAGATAATTTCGAAGTGACATGCCATCATAACCTTGATCATACTATTTGTAAACATATGTAGTGGATGCAGCGATCAAAACAATGGTAATGACATGAGTAAACAAGTGAATCATAAAGCAAAGACTTTTCATGAATAGTACTTCAAGACAAGCATCAATAAGTCTTGCATAAGAGTTAACTCATAAAGCAATAAATCAAAGTAAAGGTATTGAAGCAACACAAAGGAAGATTAAGTTTCAGCGGTTGCTTTCAACTTGTAACATGTATATCTCATGGATAATTGTCAACATAGAGTAATATAACAAGTACAATATGCAAGTATGTAAGAATCAATGCACAGTTCACACAAGTGTTTGCTTCTTGAGGTGGAGAGAAATAGGTGAACCGACTCAACATAAAAGTAAAAAGAATGATCCTTCAAAGAGGAAAGCATCGATTGCTATATTTGTGCTAGAGCTTTTATTTTGAAAACATGAAACAATTTTGTCAACGGTAGTAATAAAGCATATGAGTTATGTAACTTATATCTTACAAGTTGCAAGCCTCATGCATAGTATACTAATAGTGCCCGCACCTTGTCCTAATTAGCTTGGACTACCGAATCTTTGCAATGCACATGTTTTAACCAAGTGTCACAATGGGGTACCTCCATGCCGCCTGTACAAAGGTCTAAGGAGAAAGCTTCGCATTTTGGATTTCTCGCTTTTGATTATTCTCAACTTAGACATCCATACCGGGACAACATGGACAACAGATAATGGACTCCTCTTTAATGCATAAGCATGTGGCAACAATTATTATTCTCATATGAGATTGAGGATATATGTCCAAAACTGAAACTTCCACCATGATTCATGGCTTTAGTTAGCGGCCCAATGTTCTTCTCTAACAATATGCATGCTCCAACCATTAAGGTGGTAGATCTCTCTTACTTCGTACAAGACGGACATGCATAGCAACTCACATGATATTCAACAAAGATAGTTGATGGCGTCCCCAGAAGCATGGTTATCGCACAACAAGCAACTTAATAAGAGATAAAGTGCATAAGTACATATTCAATACCGCAATAGTTTTTAAGCTATTTGTCCCATGAGCTATATATTGCAAAGGTGAATGATGGAATTTTAAAGGTAGCACTCAAGCAATTTACTTTGGAATGGCTGGATAAATACCATGTAGTAGGTAGGTATGGTGGACACAAATGACATAGTGGTTGGCTCAAGGATTTTGGATGCATGAGAAGTATTCCCTCTCGATACAAGGTTTAGGCTAGCAAGGTTATTTGAAACAAACACAAGGATGAACGGTGCAGCAAAACTCACATAAAAGACATATTGTAAACATTATAAGACTCTACACCGTCTTCCTTGTTGTTCAAAACTCAATACTAGATATTATCTAGACTCTAGAGAAACCAAATATGCAAACCAAATTAGCAAGCTCTAAGTGTTTCTTCATTAATGGGTGCAAAGTATATGATGCAAGAGCTTAAACATGAGCACAACAATTGCCAAGTATCAAATTATCCAAGACATTTTAGAGTTACTACATGTATCATTTTCCAATTCCAACCATATAACAATTTAACGAAGAAGAAACTTCGCCATGAATACTATGAGTACAGCCTAAGGACATACTTGTCCATATGCTACAGCAGAGCGTGTCTCTCTCCCATAAAGTGAATGCTAGGATCCATTTTATTCAAACAAAAACAAAAATAAACCGACGCTCCAAGCAAAGTGCATAAGATGTGACGGAATAAAAATATAGTTTCAGGGGAGGAACCTGATAATATTGTCGATGAAGAAGGGGATGCCTTGGGCATCCCCAAGCTTAGACGCTTGAGTCTTCTTAAAATATGCAGGGGTGAACCACCGGGGCATCCCCAAGCTTAGAGCTTTCACTCTCCTTGATCATATTGCATCATACTTCTCTCTTGATCCTTGAAAACTTCCTCCACACCAAACTCGAAACAACTCATTAGAGGGTTAGTGCACAATAAAAATTCACATGTTCAGAGGTGACACAATCATTGTTAACACTTCTGGACATTGCATAAAGCTACTGGACATTAATGGATCAAAGAAATTCATCCAACATAGCAAAAGAGGCAATGCAAAATAAAAGGCAGAATCTGTCAAAACAGAACAGTCCGTAAAGATGGATTTTATTAGGCCACCATACTTGCTCAAATGAAAATGCTCAAATTGAATGAAAGTTGCGTACATATCTGAGGATCATGCACGTAAATTGGCTTAATTTTCTGAGCTACCTACAGGGAGGTAGACCCAGATTCGTGACAGCAAAGAAATCTGGAACTGCGCAGTAATCCAAATCTAGTACTTACTTTACTATCAAAGACTTTACTTGGCACAACAAAACTCAAAACTAAGATAAGGAGAGGTTGCTACAGTAGTAAACAACTTCCAAGACTCAAATATAAAACAAAAATACTGTAGTAAAAACATGGGTTGTCTCCCATAAGCGCTTTCTTTAACGCCTTTCAGCTAGGCGCAGAAAGTGTAACTCAAGTGTTATCGAAGGGTGGTGCACCTACAGCGGGGTTTGGAGTTTTCTCAACCATGCATAGTATATTGGATACATAAGTTTCAGCGTCTCCCTTTTCATTAGTCTTGGGCTTGCTACTCTCATCGAACAAATTTTCAGGAACAAGCCAAGCATAGTTATGTTCTAGTGCATCATTCATAGCTAGGAGTTTACATGGTATTGGTGCTTTGATGTCCCCACCATCTTTAGCATTATTAGTGTACCTTATCCTATCCATATCCATTTTTTCAAGGAGACTAACAAAATTAGTATGAGAACCAAGCATATTAAATTTAGCAAAAACCTTTCTAGCCTCTCTTGCTAGACCACCAAATTCTCTAAGAAGGGTTTCTAAAACAAAATCTTTCTTTTCCCCCTCTTCCATATCACCAAGTGTAAGAAACATGTGTTGGATTATAGGATTGAGATTAACAAATTTAGTTTCCAACATGTGAACTAAAGCAGCAGCAGCAATTTCATAAGTAGGAGCAAGTTCTACCAAGTGTCTATCTTCAAAATCTTCAACGGTACTAACATGACTGAAGAATTCTTCTATATTGTTTCTCCCAATGATAGACCCGCGTCCTACCGGTATGTTTTTTGTGGTAAAATTAAAAGGAAACATGATGAATCAAGTAAAGTAAATGCAAGTAACTAATTTTTTTGTGTTTTTGATATAGAGTGCAAGACAGTAAATAAAGTAAAGCTAGCAACTAATTTTTTCTGTGTTTTGATATAAGTGCAGCAAACAAAGTAGTAAATAAAATAAAGCAAGACAAAAACAAAGTAAAGAGATTGAGAAGTGGAGACTCCCTTGCAGCGTGTCTTGATCTCCCCGGCAACGGCGCCGTAAAAAGAGCTTGATGGCGTGTATTTCACACGTTCGTTGGGGAACCCCAAGAGGAAGGTATGATGCGCACAGCAGCAAGTTTTCCCTCGTAAAGAAACCAAGGTTTATCGAACCAGGAGGAGCCAAGAAGGACGTTGAAGGTTGATGGCGGTGGGATGTAGTGCGGCGCAACACCAGAGATTTCGGCGCCAACGTGGAACCTGCACAACACAACCAAAGTACTTTGCCCCAACGAAACAGTGAGGTTGTCAATCTCACCGGCTTGCCGTAACAAAGGATTAACCGTATTGTGTGGAAGATGATTGTTTGCGAGAGAAAATAGTAAACACAAGTATTGCAAGCAGATTTGTATTTCAAGTATTAAAGAATGGACCGGGGTCCACAGTTCACTAGAGGTGTCTCTCCCATAAGATAAAAGCATGTTGGGTGAACAAATTACAGTCGGGCAATTGACAAATAGAGAGGGCATAACAATGCACATACATGTCTTGATAAGTATAGTGAGATTTAATTGGGCATTACGACAAAGTACATAGACCGCCATCCAACTGCATCTATGCCTAAAAAGTCCACCTTCGAGGTTATCGTCCGAACCCCTCCAGTATTAAGTTGCTAACAACGAGACAATTGCATTAAGTATGGTGCGTAATGTAATCAATAACTACATCCTCGGACATAGCATCAATGTTTTATCCCTAGTGGCAACAAGCACAACACAACCTTAGAACTTTCCGTCACTCGTCCCAGTGTCAATGCAGGCATGAACCCACTATCGAGCATAAATACTCCCTCTTGGAGTTACTAGCATCAACTTGGCCAGAGCCTCTACTAATAACGGAGAGCATGCAAGATCATAAACAACACATATGCAATAACTTGATAATTAACATAACATGGTATTCTCTATCCATCGGATCCCGACAAACACAACATAGAGTATTACGTATAGATGATCTTGATCATGTTAGGCAGCTCCAGAGGATCCAACAATGAAGCACAATGAGGAGAAGACAACCATCTAGCTACTGCTATGGACCCATAGTCCAGGGGTGAACTACTCACTCATCACTCCGGAGGCGACCATGGCGGTGTAGAGTCCTCCGGGAGATGAATCCCCTCTCCGGCAGGGTGCCGGAGGAGATCTCAAGAATCCCCCGAGATGGGATTGGCGGCGGCGGCGTCTCTGGAAGGTTTTCCGTATCGTGGTTTTTCGCATCATGGGTTTCGCGACGGAGGCTTTAAGTAGGCGGAAGGGCAGAGTCGGAGGGCTGACGAGGGCCCACACCACAGGGCGGCGCGGGCCCCTCCTTGGCCGCGCCGCCTTGTGGTTTGGCCACCTCGTGGCCCCACTTCGTATGCTCTTCGGTCTTCCGGAAGGTTCGTGGCAAAATAGGCCCCCGGGTCTTGATTTCGTCCAATTCCGAGAATATTTCGTTACTAGGATTTCTGAAACCAAAAACAGCAGAAAACAAAGCAATCGGCACTTCGGCATCTTGTTAATAGGTTAGTTCCGGAAAATGCACGAATATGACATAAAGTGTGCATAAAACATGTAGGTATCATCAATAATATTGCATAGAACATAAGAAATTATCGATACGTCGGAGACGTATCAGGGTCTTACCTTCGCAGAGTTTTGCGGCATTCAGAGATTATTCGCGACTTTGGCGCTCTGAGAATATTTTGTCAAGTGCCTTGTTCGGCTGATGCAATGACCCATTTTGCGGGTTCTTCTATTTTTCTCTCGGGCTTGATGAGACAGCCGAATATATTGGTTCTTCTATATTGTCGGGTACATCACCGATGCTCTTGCTCGGAACAATATGACCGAGTTAATGGAACCGTTTTTTTTTTTGGTTCCTCCTTGCTGAAAATTTCGTCGAGTTCCTCCTTGAAGAAAATTTCTTCGGGTCCTCCTTGAGGACAATTCTTCGGGTCCTCCCTGAGGACAATTCTTCGGATCCTCCTTGAGGATAATTTTTCGGGTCCTCCTTGAAGATAATTCTTCGGGTCCTCCCTGAGGATAATTCTTTGGGTCCTCCTTGAAGATAATTCTTCGGGTCCTCCCTGAGGACAATTCTTCGGGTCCTCCTTGAAGATAATTCTTAGGGTCCTCCCTGAAGAAGATTTCTTCGGGTCTCTCTTTGGAGAAAATTTCTTCGGCGCAATTCTTCTTTTGTCAACCTAAGATGTAAAGTGAAGAAATATGGCGCAGCCCCCGAGTGTCGGGTGCGGCGAAAGTAAATGATAATCAACTTTGCATAAATTAAACCAAATACTTAGCTTATTGGGTATGACGGAGTTAACGGAGGTTTGCCATGCAGCTAAGTCGATGAAGCTTTGGAGTGCAGCGAAGAAGTCAAGCCGAAGTAGGAACCACCAAATAGCGAAAATAGCACCAAATAGGTGATGAAGAAATAGCCAATCCCCCGAGTGTTGCTCGGGTGACATCATGATTGTTGCTTAAACGCCGTGTTGCGGTTGTGACCCAGGGCGAATTCGTTGTCGAGCCCCCGAGCGTTGCTGAAAATGTTGTGCCGAAGTAGTGATCGCCCGGAATATTATATTGTAACTATACTCGGGGACGAAGTTGTTGTCGAGCCCCCAAGTGTTTGCTCCATGGATGTGACCTATTTTTTGTTCGCCTAGAGAATTCGATGAAATTGTCGACCCCATTGATGGCCATTAAACATGAAACATATATTGAAGATGAATCCGCCAATACCATAGAGGATGAATCCATTGACCCGAAGAAAATAAATCCAGTAATAATCATAGATGATGAATCCACTGACCCGGAAATGCGTCGGGTAGTATTATATTTGAGGAAACCAATGATAACCTTATAAGAGGAATCCGAAGAAGACAAATCCAGTAAGCCGAAGAAGATAAATTCATTGAGCCGAAGAAGATAAATTCGCTAAGCCGAAGAAAAATAAATCCAATAAACCGAGAAAGTGTATCCAGAGCCGAAGAAGATATATCCACTGAGCTGAAGAATTATATATTTCACTGAGCCGAAGAATGATATATTCCGGAGAGATAATTCCACTGAGCCGAAGAAAAGAAATTCACCGAGTATATTTGCGGTAAAGAATTAATGGCACAGCCCCCGGGTATTTTGGGTGTAGCGAAAGTAAATAATAATTGACTCTTGAAAGAGGAACACTTACTTTTTTTTTATCAGGTGTGGCGAAGCCGACATGGGAACAGGTCGTCCGACGGACGGAGTCAACGAAGCGGACGCAGCCGAAGAAGTAGAACCGTGCTGCGTTTAGCCAAAAATATTCGACACGGTGGAAGTAGTCGGCACGGAGGAGAGAATCGCTGAGTTCGCGGCAGGAGAGCCCCCGGGCGTGGCGAGTGCACGTTGTCGGGTTCATGGCGTGCAAGCCCCCGAGCGAAGATAATGTGCGTTGTCGAGTTCGCAGAGGGCGAGCGCCCGAGCATGGGATTGCACGCGGCTAAGTAATCGAAACTTGTTGCGATCTGAAGTTGTATTGGAGCGCGGAAATCTGCGCGCAAATAATAGCAACAAGCCGGAAAAAAAATATTTGACCAAAATAAATTTTGCACGTAGTAATTGAAAATATAGCACCTGATATTTATCTCGAGTAAGGCGAGAGAGGGGTCGTCGGCCATCGAGCGAACTTGCTTGGAGAAGGGCGAACATAGATAAATTGTTGGCCATCGGGAAGATGGTACCACCGGTATGGAGCAGTCGATAATGAAGAGCTGCGGCATGAATATTTTTTTTCCTTTTTACTCGTCGTCAATGCTGATATCTTGTCTTTGGTGAGTCCTCCTGCCCAAGTATGGGCTTCATATCCTTGAAACTTTGGTCCACGCGGTAACAGGAAACAGTCTGATCCTTTGTATGCAATCACCGTAGGTCTAGCTGAATCATTCAAGTAAATTTTGCTTGGTCCTGCCTTGATGGCACCTCAGCGCACGTAGCACATGCCTAACAGCTGATCTTGTTGACGTGCGTGCGCCTCGCTACGCCTACAAGGCTGCCGCGTAAATTGATCAGACCTGGTAGATGTAGATCTTGAACGACGAGGCTGGCTGGCTAGATCGATCGATCTTTGACGCCCAACTTCTGAACGCGCTGTTGATGACGAGTATCCTCAAGTACGGTGATCGGACTCCCGATTCTTCCGCACAGATGCGATCTTGATGTTTGTTGATAATGATGGATCCCGCCCGGATGACAAAATTCAGTTGTCGCGATTCCCACAGACGGCGCCAATTGGCGAAGTAACAACTCGCCAATGCCTACGTATTGTAGACTTGGATTTCGGGAGAGAGCGACGATGGAGATTCCGGGAACGAGATTAGGCACACGACGTACCCAGCTTCGGGTCCCCTCGGTGGAGGATCCCTACGTGCTGCTAGCAATCCAGTATATGATCATAGATGTGTTTACAGGTGCCGCCATAGGCGGAGCTATGTTGTCTATCGGTTGTCCTCTTCTATCGGGTGCCCTGGCTGGCTTTATATATGCAACCAGCCTAGGGTTTTACAAGAGTCCTAGCCGACTACTTCTTCGGGTTGCCTTGTTGGGCCTTCTCCATATTGGACCGAGCCAAACCAGATATACTAATAATGGGTACCCGAAGGGTATACCCATGTCAGGTAGTATATATACGCCCCTGATCACATGGTCAACACCGCTGCTGACCTCCAGTTTGTGAGTTAATCAAGTCCCATCACATCCCATAGACTTGGTGACCTTTTTAATTTGTGCCTTTGTTCACATGGAAGTACTGAACTAGGGAAGGTGTTCAATTTATTCGCACACTGATCTATCAGATCGTATTCTCCTACTGCATCGGTGCTGCTTGAAGATTTGTCGCCGACGGTAACTATTGGTTGGTATTCATCTCACGATCTCACCTATGGAGCAGCCACCCCCATCAATCCCTTTGGTGATCCAATTGACGTTGTTCTATTCGTACATCCTCTCTCTCCGTCTGGTGCTTTTCAGCCGAACCAGTGCAACCTGCTAGATTTTTCTGGTGGCCATCCGAGTAATCTGTTTTCTATCTTGTTGATCACCTCTGCTTTATAGAATTTCTTTAGAAGATCAAGTAATTGATCCTTTCTTATTGTATTGTTGTGTTGATTTCTATTTCATTTTGATCTAACCCCTTAGATCAAATCATCAATACATCAAATCATTGTTTTAGCAAAGGCCACATTGAAATTTATAGCGCTTGACTTGATGATCTACTTCAATTCCATCAATTCAAGTGAAATCTCAGTCATTGTGACATGTTTTATTTGAAAGCGTGACGCATGTGGGTGTCGACATCCTTCTTGAAGAGCTTCGTGTGTACCTCTTCCCCATCCCCCGTAGCGTACCGGGGGAAACCATAGGACCAGTCTGGCCAGCAGCGTCATCATCGTCGCTTCATTCTTGGAGGTGTTGCTTGGTACGCGACGCTTTGGAGCACTAGGGGCGTGGTGAAAATTCTCCAGAGGGCACAACGCTTGCGAGTCATCATCATTTTTGTCGAGCCACCGATGTTGGCATTAGTTTCTCTTATTTTTCTTCTTTTTTGGTTCTTTTGGGCTTGCTCAAACAGTGATCTCAATCTTGTATCGGTTGATTGCTATATTAATATAACGGGGCGAAGACCTATTTTGAAAGAGAATGTTTACTTTAGAGAACTAGCAATATTATACTATATTATCTCCTTTGCTGATTAAACAAAACAGCCTTATAAACTTCAGTATAAGGATTTTTTGTTCGATTTTTTTTTAATATTTGAAAATGTATTGTCCAGCAGCAGGAGCATATATATGCACCCAAGATCAAAAGTGCATTTTCGTCATAGTTTCGTGCTAACAATTTAAAATCATATATATTGCTACTCTTTTCTAGGAAGCTGATCAATTTTTAAAAATTATATTTAAGATAAAATCTAGGAATACACCTGCTCATGGATGGGGGAGTAGAAACTAAAGACATCTCACTGTTAACCTCTATCTACAATACCATATCGGGTCAAGAAAACTATGAGGGTAATCTTTCACATCACACGCGGCATCCCACGGTATGATTGCTGCACCCTCATGGAGCTCTCACAGCGCTTTGGATTTTCGACCGTCCGATCGAGCAGACGTGGCGCGATCTCAACCGTCGTTCCGTCCAGGGCGCTAAGGCCCTCCCGCAGACCCACTTTTTATCCATGGGTCACGAAAAGGCCCGCTCGGCCCGATCTCCACCAATCGCCACGCCCCCAATCGCTCCCCAATCCCCTCCTCTGCCCGTCTCCTCCCCAATCCTCTCCCCTCGTGCCCGCATCCCCGCCGCCGCACGCCTCTCCTCCGCCTCTCGAGCTCCTCCGCCTCCTCCATCCCACAACGCCCCCTTCCCTTCCTGCCCGTTCTCCTCCTCTCTCTCGTCTCCACAGGCTCGGCCGCAGCAGGCCGCTCCATCTCCTCCCCCGCGCTGCTCGTCCTTGTCGCTGGGAGGACCAATGTTTCTACCATCGCACCACCTGAAGCAGCACGATGCAAGGGATGGACGTCGGAGCTCCGCCACCACGCCCCTCCTCCGTTTACCTTGGGGCGCCCACTGGTGAGAAGGAAGAGCATAGTGGCCTGCCCTTCTCCACCTCTTCTTCCAGGTTCATCTCTCTCTCTCTCTCTCTCTCTCTCTCTCTCTCTCTCTCTCTCTCTCTCTCTCTCTCTCTCTCTCTCTCCAAGTCAAGGGTGCTTTTCTACGGGCCAGTAATCATCTCCCCAAATAAAGATCCGTGCCATCTACATGTCATAGATCCGAAATTTTGGTTTGATTGAGTTTCGATGCCTCCAAGCTGTTAGATCCAAACAGAAATCGAGTATGGAGTTTTTGGTAGTTGTTGATGCCTCCAAGCTGTTAGATAAAAAAACGAGTATGGAGTTCTTGGTAGTGGCTGTCAATTGTATTATCCAGAACATATGTTTTGTACCAATTTCTTCTTCTTAAGTATTTTTTTGTGAGGATTAGCAATGCAAATAGCCATTGATGGTACTTGGATAGTTTTTACAACGGGTTGGCCTCTTAGTTTTCTAGAAAGAGCTAGACTCATTGGTATGGTGGACAATCAATGGTTGTAGCGTGATTTCATATTTGCATTGTGGGAGTACCTATAAATGAGAGTTTCAAATCTTTATGTTTGTTTCATTTATTCATAAGGGTGTTAAAGATTTACAACTTTTACATAATGGTCATAATTAATTATGTAGTACTAATTAAGCAACCAATTCTTGCAACAGATGCTTATGTTCAGATTTCTTGTGGAATGCCGCCTTTCATTGATGTGCAATCCTTAAAGAAATACATGAGGGTGGTGAGTGACCTGGTCTCGACTATATAACACCATTCCCATGATTTGATTCTTTTGACTTCGTCTGAAACATGCTCGACCTAGGTCAGGAAGTATTTAAGCGTGTTGGTGCCTACTACAGAAAATGGCAGCATCAAAAATGGTATTTAGCCCTAATGATGCATTTTTCTACTTCATTCCCATAGTAGATAAATTATTTTTGATTCAATTGCATTTGATCTATAACCCTCCGGCTATTTTGATTCAGGTATATTGTAGAGCAAGAATATCAATATCTCTGTTTCCATGTTCAGTGAATACATGTGAACAAACTCGAACTGGTACTCGGGGCGTTAGTTTCCAGATCCATTCTTATTGATTTTGCTAATTTTTCTTAACATTAACATAGAAATGCAACCAAACAGAATTGGTAAGTTCTTCCCACTTCCCTGCTGAGAGACACGTCATCTTCAGCTCAAAGCAACACCTACTTTTTTAATGTGTAATTTGGAACCCTTTCAGTTCATCCTTACAGATTGCTACTGATATTTTTGGCTGCTTCAAAATGATTATTGATGCATGATTAGTGATATACCTAGTGAGAGGTGACAAATTTGATATGTCTTTACAGCTGCAGATTACTAAGCTTTCATTGGGAATTGCGATGTATTAGTACCACCTTTTGTCTTTACTTCAAGAACCTAAAACAATATGTATAATACTTGGGTTCAAAGTTTTGACCTGTTGTGGTTAATTCTTGCTTCCTTTCTTTCTCCTAAAATCATGTCCATTTCCAATTATGTGAATCCTTTGTTTCAGGGCCTGAAGAGGAAGTTTTTGCATTGCTTGCACGGTAAATTGGGCGAACTTCTGAGATTATTTGGGCATTTTTTTACCTGTGAGCCTATGTGCCCATTCACTAGCCCTATGCGCCCATCCCTGAAGCTCCGGTTCATCTAGGTAATTTTGTTTTATTAATAACATGAATGTAGTGCATCATATTATCCTCAAGGACAAGATTAATGGTTTTTTATGTACTTTTGTTCATGTCCATCAAACAGATGAATGAATTTTGTGGTATGGCTGTAGGTCGACAGTAACTATGGTAAAAGAAACCAACGAATTGGTCTGCAAGGTTGGGATTCACCAATTGCCAACAGTCGGAATATTCAAAATATATACGATTTAGAAGGTGAGCTGGGTTGCTGGTTAGTTTGGGTCTGTAAAGCTCAAGCTTTGGGGCTCATCATGGCTGCTTGTTTCTTGCCCTGCTGTAGGCAGATAGGGAGCTTGCAATGAGCGGGAAGAACACCGACAAGCTGCAGGCGGCTGGGTCCTTCCCGATGAAGGTTTTCGGTGCACTAGCGGTATGAATTTCCTAAAGCTTTTTTGGTGTGCTTTCTTCAATGCTAAAAGTAGAGTCCTAGCATGAAATCGAATCAAACTGAAGGAAACTACCTCCGACGAGCACACATAGTTCAGGTGCCTTGAGAGGTGCTTAGCAAAACCCAACACTTCTTCCTTGCAACGTACAATGGAGAATGTTATATTTTGTAGCACCTATTCTTGATTAGGCGCCAGTGCTTACCATGTGCTTAAGCATATAATTATCTCCTCCTAGGCATAATACAATCATCTAAGAACCTGCAAAGAGGAACTTGCATTGGAGTAGATGTAGCTTAGGTGGTGTTTGTTGATGTTGGTGGAATATCTCCGCCTAATGCTTAAAGAGGCCATGCAGAAACATTTGACATGGTACAAGCCCTTATATGCTGGAAATGGTTCATGTTGCCAGGAGAGGAGAAGCTGTGCCTTGATTAAGTGTCTTATTAGCAGTTGCTGATGCATTTACTTCAGTGTAGAGGATGTGTTTTTCGCATAGAAACTGCCCTGAAGTTAGTCAAGTTACACTAGAATGTAGAATACCTTCATGTGATTCCTGCCTCTGTACATATCATCAATCATATTTATGAATACGATGAATTGTGTTCTGGTAGCTACTTTTTGTGTGTACATGCAAGAATTTCCTAGACACACGATGTGACTTTTCAAACTGAAAATGCAGCAATTACCTCTTCAATGCACATTTTTTCTTTTCTAAATCGTATATATTTTGAATATTCTGACCTTTGGCAATTGGTGAATCCCAATCTATACATACTTGTGTTGTATAGATTTTTATATTTCTTAATAGAAACCAACGAATCGGTTATTACAATAAGTAATCAAAATCGTATTTGCAAATGGTTGTCCGAACTCCATGGTAGCTGGTAAGCTCCCAAGGATCTTGCCTGATCAAGAATTGATGGCTTATGGAACTCAGCGTGTTACATATTCTCCTTAGCCAACTGGGGCCACATAATTTGAACGTTCTAATGGTTCTATATTCCTTACTAATACGCAAAGATGTAGGCTTCCACCTCGAAACTTCTGTTTTTTCCACCCATCTGTTGGCTTTGGTGAATCTGTTGGGTTCCCACAGGTCTTGCAAGGTCAAGAAATTTCTCAGGCAGTTCCATGAAATGGCATCTGATGCATGCTAAACAGAAGCGGGATATGGGTTGTACAATAAAAATCTGATAGATGGTCCTGCTCTGAAGTTTTAAATCAGGGCAAAGCTCGGGATGTCTCCAACTGCAAGTAAACAGCGCAAAGTTGTGGCAAACCTCTGTTTTCATAAGTGAGCCAGGCCCATCATTTTTTTCACTAAGTTGAGTGTATCTATTTGTTCCATCGCCACGCACAATGAATAGGAGAAATTAATAATTTCAGAAACACAGCCGTAAAAACATTGTTACACGTCTATCTGTAACATAAGAGTACCATTTTCATTTACATTTAGTTTTTGAATTACCATTTAAGAATTGAATCCAAGTACACCGGTTGTTTCTGTACTTCATATTGGAATGACTAAGTCATGTGTGTCCTTCATTTATATCTTAGTCAGTTATATATTTTTATGCACGATTAATATATAGTGATTGCAAAATTATTTACCATAGATGGGGAACGCATGCCAAGTCGGGCTCCTGATTCACAAACGTTCTCTACGTATATGTCAATGTTGATTCCGTTTACCCTTAGCTAATATGATCTTCCATCCTTTCTTACCAGATTTAATCTATGGATGTCAGTGAGATTCCATCCAGGGTCATCATCAAGGTGGCGCTCACCGTCCGCAGTTTCCAAAACCATTAACACACAATACCCACCAAGGGCGAAGGGAGAAGTGCTGGTGACATTCTCTCCGATAGCATCTCCTGAACATCATTCCGATGGAGAAGTCCAACTATACAACCAACAACCTTTGATATGTTGTAATAATGACTGTTTACATAGTGTTTCACCCATTGAATAGTTTTTTTCATTTGATGTTTTATTACCGTCGATGTCTATAGATGTTAATATAGCACTTTACAAACTATTTACTGGGGCCGCAAGTCATGCAAGCCACAAAATGTTGCTCTACTTCATCTTTTCTTGATTGTATATAAGCGTTTGCTACTCCATTCGTGATTTCGTGTGTTTTATCTTAATTTTATCCTATTGACTTTGTTTTGTAAAATCTAAAAATCTTATCTTCAGTTTTCACCTGATTTTCATCATTCTTATACAAATTGTAAATTGGTGCAAATTTCACGGGATCGTGCGCCAAGGCGCACATCTAAATCTAGTTATATAAAGCAGGTCAGGTGTGCGAGTCCTTGCGGGACAGATGGTTGGATCAGTGTGGACATTAGCTGTTAGATTGCATCCATGGAAACATTGGAAAGCGAAAGATGCTGAAATTAGGCCACCCAAAACGATAACGAGTCACATGAGACTTTTAGTGACGCCAAGGTCAACCGGAAATACACATGCAGCGACGGTGTGAGGTGACGCATCCACGTGCATGAGCTGCGCTGGCAGTGTTTGCCCCGGTGGAAAAACCTGTTTACAAAGCAATTACGTATTGTGCGAGAAAAATTGACTACTAATTTGATCAATAAAATATAAGATATATTCACAAAAATTATATTATTGAAAATTTCTTTTAAATATGAATACAATGATATTATTTTATGATATATATCTTATATTTTATTAATCAAATTTATAACCAAACTTTAAAAAAATACGTAATTGCCCTGTAGACTGGTAGGTATGAAAGGAGTATAATGCATGCCCTATTGATTAAGCAACTACAGTATCTACCACCAAACAACAATTATTGAAGGCTACTCATTATTGATCTCTGCATAACAGTTATGAGTTTCTAAATCACTGTTGTTATGCACCATAGAAGTGCAAGAAATAATAGTCAAAGTCTCTACACATCACCAGTGACATTTTCATACCACGTCACTCAAGAAACAAGGTCCTGCGTGTCGGTGGAGTTGGATAAAAAAATCGAATTTACTTTCCCTTGAGTTAACTTAACTATATACCCAAAATTCGGTTATTCTTACTGTAAGTATAATAGAGTACAGATGTACGATTAATTTACTGACGCATGTTAGTGAAGGCTCCCCTATCATACCCCCTACATACTTAATTAGTTTGGTACTGTAGCACACTGTAAACTAACCAACTGGAGTCAAAGTCGAAAAGATCGAGGGAAGTTATGGCGACGAGCTACTGAGCTGGTTGTTTATTCAGCTTACGACTCCGCGACGAGAGGAATGACTATTGAGTCAACTTTAAGAAACCTTGACGTAAATTTTATAAGTGGTTGCAGAGATGTTTAACTTTGAACGATTCAAACCTGACCGACGAAGCATTTGAGCATCGTGCTAATTTTGCAGGAGGTCCCCAAGTCCGTTTTACAATCGATTTACCAGGTTTTCAATTCTAAGATTAGCCACAGTGCTATATCATGCATGTTACCATTAAAAAATATAAGATCTAAGCTTTCTAATAATATATATTTTGTAATACATACTTATGTTATATTGGTGAAATTAGCAACCTAGAGATGCGTGTAAGACATGTAAACTGGGACGGAGAGAGTATCATACTCCCTCCGTCCCAGTTCATAGAGCTTGCGCGTATCCCTAGGTCGTAAATTTGACGATGATAATACAACATATGTATTACAAAATATATATCATTAGAAAGGTTAGATGTTCTACTTTCTATTAATATAATTTTTATATTATACAAATGATATTATGTTGGCCAAATTGACAACCTAGGGATACGCGCAAGTCCTATGAACTGGGACGGAGGGAGTAGATTATATCATGCATGTTGGTCTCATAAAAATGTTGATGTGACAGCTAATTAGAGAGAAGAGAGGAGATTAGAGTAACATAGGTGCATATTGTATCATAGCGCACGTCACGAGAAAAGTTAATGTCAAATATTGTACTCCAATAACAACAGTGATTTAGAAACTCATAACTGTTAATATGCTTCATGCAGAGATCCTTTTTAATATGCTTCATGAAAATTAATGGTATTTTATATATTCCAATATTGAAGGCTACTCATTATTGAAGGCTACTCATTATTGATCTCTGCATAACAGTTATGAGTTTCTAAATCACTGTTGTTATGCACCATATGATACTCACAAAAATTGGTGCGATATCCTTTTTAATATGCTTCATGAAAATTAATGGTATTTTATATATTCCAATATTGTACGTCGTTGACTTCCCTAATGGGCTTAACGTGTGCGAGAATTGTTAAATTGCATTGTTCACGGAGAAAATAATTAAAGAAGGTACAAGATATAATATGCTGCAAGATAACAAAAGGAGAAAATGGTCAAGATTATAATTTTGGATAATCTAGGAAGAAATCACCCATTTGTTTCATCAAAAAAAATTGTGATGTGGTTTCTACTAAACTTCATAAAAATTAATGGTGTTCTATACATTCAAATATTTCACAACATTGACTTGGCAAATGGGAAAAATAGTTAATTTCGTAGGCACTGAGAAACCGAAAAAGGTAAAGTTACAAATGATACAAAACTAGACATAGGAAAAGCAAAAAAAAAAGGTAATTAATTGTACTTTTGTACTACAAGTGAAGAGTAAGTGACAAAAGTTATACTTCTTTTAACAAACTCGTTCAAATTCTGTAATAGAATAACACTATTTCACAAATTCAGTAATTATAATTGATGGTTGGTACATAAGGAAATAATGCAAGCTAGTTACAAATAGAAAGATGCAACTTCGTGAAGTGATAATAAGGATGACATGCTATAATAATACCAAGCCATAGTTTGTAGAATACCGATAATCCTGTCCATAAGGTTTAAGACCAAATACCACAATATTTTGTCAACTCAGTTGCTTTGGCGATGACATGCATGGTAGCTAGGAGAAATTATTTTAATTATGAAATGGTGTTTTAGTGGAAGTGTCTATTGTGGTATTGCCACGAATTTTTTTTTACTTTCAGTGTGATTTAGTATATTTCTATTATTACTACTCTGGGACGATTTTTTTCCTCCAAATTGACATTGTCATCATTTATTTACACCGGCGCCCTTCTGACCGAAAACGTTTCGGGTCAAATATTTGAGAGCCAAATTAGCACTGAGAGTCAAGACCCATAATGAAGCCATGTGCACGCATCTGTTCCACACGGCTAAACTCCAAAGGCAGGAACTATTCAACAACCAGATATGTTCACCCGATAAGCAAACTCATGCTCTTGAATAGTGAATTGTACGGCATGGTAGCAAGGAGAAGCAGTGATAGGGACCATGTTGCATAAATAAAAGTCCTTCCTGCCCTATTTGTTTACAATCACTAATCAATGTAGTATTTACATAGACACATAGCCTTAGTAGGTGAGTTTATTTTACTAGTAATAGTGTTAGACCGATACGGTTCATTCGTGCCCACGTGAACAAAGGGAATGCAAAACCCTAACCTAGCGGCTCGAGGCGAATGGACCAACTACTGCGGCAATCTATTTGTGGCCTAAATTTGAAATGGTATTGTGTCACCACGGAAGTGTCGTGGACCGTTCTGGTGTCTGCCTCTGGCCCGTCTTTTTTGACAAAAGGCGCTTTGTTACTCAAAAGGTTTAAGCATTATACCCTCCTCTGCATAGACAATAATAGTTCAGTCAGCAGCGGCTGTATCACTTCCCATCTTGCAGGCGTTGGTTGATACTATCAATAGCACGCTTCACTTCAGCGGGCGCGCCAGGCCTGGCGGGCGGCGGCTAGTCTTCTATGCTACAATCAATGGCACTCGCTTAGAATCGTCGAGATTGATAGCGGCCGCATCTCCGGCATTTTTAAGGGCAGCAACCTCACCTTGCCATCTCCCACAGCGCGCCCCTGCCATTGCTGGTTCATAATCCAAAGAGCACACACAATACCACGACCATAGGCAAGGGGTGTCGGCTCGCCTTGCAGGCCTCGAGCTCAACTTCACCAAATCATCCATGGTTGTTGTGAGATCAGTGGCATAAACCTACACCGGCCGCCCCTTCTCCTCCAATGGCGTACCCTCTATCATCGTTGGTGCCAAACTAGCCATCAGACCAATCTCCCGTGGCCGCCCGACCGTTTGGCGGCGCCGACACTAAACTGGCAATGGGAGATGCCACCATTCGTGGACCTCACCAAGGACGAAGATGGCGAGCACTATAGTAGGCTAGGTTTCAACACGTTTTAGTTGCAATTTTTATTTTAAACTATGTAAATTATGTTTTCCACCAATTAAGTTTGCTAAAAAAAAATGCATCAAACTGTTGGGCACGCCCGGACCCAAATAAAGAAGAGGCGGGGCACCGCCAATTATATACGCATGGTCCAACACAAACAGATAAAAACGGACGTATTTGGTGTCTGAAATGCGTTGGTCACGTGCCCTTAACTAGCAACACCGAGGACCAAGGAAATTCTCAAAGGTGAGGGCCTCTCCAGCGGGCCGACCCAACTGGTTCTGGAATGTCCAAAACGGTCCACGCGGACGTGCGGATAGGGCACGCACGCTCAAGCGGTACGACACAAACGGACCGACTCGCATGGACCGACCCATCCGTTTCCCAAATTTGGGACCCCGATGCGTCGAGTCGGACAATTCACGCGTTCCCCCTTGTCCTCCCTAGAAGACCATGGTCCCTCCTGCTAGTGGTGCACACATTTCCTCCAAAAACTCTACAATAGAAATTCGTTCGACGGGTAAGCCAGCGGAAGCGATGGATTTCGCCGCCACGCCTACCACGGCAAAGCCAAAGAAGGCCGCCAAGGATATGATGGCAGAGGAGTGCCGGGTCGAGTTTGACAAGCATGCATGCTAGAGATAAGCCGCCAGAGCTTGAGCGGTCACCACCAAGTTGGAAGAAGAGCGGCTCAAGGCGAACGACCGCATCATTGCCCAACGTCAGCACGCCAATGGCGAGTTGCTGGCTCAGAAAGCCGCCCAACATGCCATCATGATGATGACGCATGAGGCGCTCAACGTGGCATCCGGCCATGGCGTGGTTATCCCTCTGGCCGACGCATCATCGACGAGCTTCATCACGTCGACGCCGAGCGGGCGACATCCTCTTCAATCTAGGCCGCATACGCCATCCTTGGGCGCCGGCCATGGTAGGGCTGGATGCGCGTTGTTCAAGCTAGGTCATCGGGTACGTCCGGAAAGGGAATTGACCTCAACCGCACTCCCACGGCCACCCGCCGCTAGACAACCTGTTCGACGGAATGACCGAAGAGGTCCCGCCAGGGACCAAGACGGTAAAGTTCTTGCCCATTTCTTGTAATTATTTCAATTGCTATTTGGTCCCGATGACGAGTTGTCATGGCCATTATGCATGTACGAATATGTGTACATGAATGTCGAGGCCATCATACTGGACATGATCAACGACGACGTTGACGAGGAAGATGGAGACTACACTCAATATGACGACACTCAGTACGATGATGTTCATGAGGGCTACTCCATTGAAGAGCAACCACTATTTGGCAACGACGACTTCTCCTAAGGCATGGGCGACTGACGCATGTAAAATGCATACATGAACTTTATCCTTTATCATATTGAATTCCCACATATTTTCAACATATATGATGATAATACCATGTTTTACATTGATTTATGAGATTTACCAATGATCCCTTTATTTTGGTTATAACGCTGCAGAACAGAAAACTCTGTTTTATGTATTTTTCACTTTCACAGACCGATATGGAGTCAAATTGACCTAGGAGATTTGGAGCGTCATATTGGGAGGAACAACATGGGTCCTGGAAGCTCACCTGGAGAGGCCCGAGGGCTAAAAGAGACCAGGTGGCGCGACCAAGAAGCCTGGCCGCGCCACCCATGCTCTTTCAACCATAGATCGCCTGTTTACCCTGATTTTTTCACGGACCGACGTATTTTTCCCTAAAAATGACTATATATATGACCCCGGAGAGCTCTCGGGAGGAGAGCGCCGCACAAACATAGTAACATGAAAATGGAGACCGATGTAGAGAAGATTGGAGGGGGAACTCCACCGGGATCACCGCTGGAGGGTGTAAGGGTATTTCACCCTTATCCATTATTTTGGTAACGATGACACTGTGCTAAAGTATTTGGCCTAATATGTTTATAAGGATAATCTCAGGTATTAGGCAATGAGGCGTAAATGGTGTATCAAAGGAACAAGAAGGCTAAAGGAGACCCCCCCATTTCAACAACAATCAAAAAGGGGTTACAGGAGAAATCCGGTCACCAGCCCGGTCCAACCGGGCCAGCAACCGGCCAGTCCGGCGTGCTGGCCGGTCGGCCGGTCGGAAACCGGGCTCCAAAGGAGGAACCAGCAGGTCCGGTTTTGCGCCTGGTCAACCGGGCTCCTGACCGGCGGGTCCGGCGCTCCGTCCGGTCGACCGGTCGGAAACCGGGCAGCAACCGGGCACCAACCGGAGAAGCGCCAGGACGACGCAAAGGAGCTCCGGTCACCAGTCCGGTCTGACCGGCCTCGCGACCGGGCTGTCCGGTCACTGGTCCGGTCTGACCGGGTTTGTCGGGAAGAATGCTGAGGTGGCAAGTGGCAACGGCCAGATTTTGAAGAACACTATAAATACCCCTTCTTCTACCTTGGAAGGGTTAGGCAACATACTATAAGCTGTTCTTGAGCTCTCTCTCTTACTCCATTGCTAGAAACACCAAAAGCCTCAGATCTCCCTCCTCCTCCACCCAAACTCAAATCCCTCCGGGGAATCACTAGAGGAGGACCCGATCTACCGTTCTACCAAGCCAAATCTCATTCCCCTTGTATTCATTGAGAAGCTTGCTTCCTAGGGTTCCTTGGAAACCCTAGGTGGGCAAGAGGAGTCCGAAAGCATCCGGGCTGTGGATTTGCTCCGGGCAAGATTGTGAAGGTTTGGAGGCTACCTCAAAGTCTACCACAAGTGAGTGAGCTATTCCTTCGTGGGATAGGCTCCGGAGAATAGGGTGAGCCTTCGTGGCGCGGGGAATCCTTCGTGGGACCTCCACTCCTCCAAACGTGACGTACCTTGTTGCAAAGCAAGGGAACACGGGAATACATCCTCGTCTCCGCGTGCTATCGGTTATCTCTAACCGAACTCCTTACTTGTGATTTAACTGCACTCGTGAGAGCCTTCGTGCTTGAGTTAGTTGTATCCTCATATAGGTTGCTTCACCTAGTTTGCATTAGGCTCACCTTTATATTCCGCTAAAGCCTAATATTGCAAAGAAAGAATTAAAATCTGTAGAAACCTATTCACCCCCCTCTAGGTTTACCATCTCTATACTTTCAATTGGTATCGAGCCCGGACTCTTATTAAGGGCTTCACCGCCTTAAGAGTGAGATGGATAAACTCTTCGAGGGTCTAGATGACGACTCTAACCTTTCGGTTAAAGAGATGAAATCTAGACTCTTGGCATTTGATGCCGAGAAGAAGAAAAAGGAGGATGAGCTACAAAAACAAATGACAGAAATGACTGCCATGCTTAAGAACTTAACTGCCGGTGGAACTTCTAGTGGGGCTTCGGCCTCTAAGGAAACCTACCATGATGTTAACCATGACTATCCCAGAAACACTTCACCCATGCCTCATATAAACCATAGTGGGACCGTTCCCCATTACGATGGAACTCACTTTCCACATTGGAAATCTGCTATGGAATCTCATATTCGCAGCTGCAGTAGTGGAGCTATGGGAGCTCATTGTTCATGGACATCGGGAGCCACAAGATCCTACTCGGTTGACCTCCACCGAGTTCTACAACCGTCAACTCAATGCATCCGCACGTGACAAGATTAGAAGTGGCATCAACCGCAAGCTTCTTGATCAAGTCGATGACATTGTCTCCGCTAAAGAGTTGTGGGATCGGATCGTAGTACTCCAAGAGGGAACCGATTTGATCCAATCAGCTCTCTATGAGACCA
>NC_061513.1:308762926-308789436 GCF_022539505.1 Lolium rigidum
TGCTTTAACCAAGTTTCACAAAGGGGTACCTCTATGCCGCTCGTACAAAGGTCTAAGGAGAAAGCTCGCATTTGGATTTCTCGCTTTTGATTATTCTCAACTTAGACATCCATACCGGGACAACATAGACAACAGATAATGGACTCCTTTTTTAATGCTTTAAGCATTTGAAAACAATTAATTCTTTTCTCATTAGAGATTTGAGGATATTTGTCCAAAACTGAAACTTCCACCATGAATCATGGCTTTAGTTAGCGGCCCAATGTTCTTCTCTCACAATATGCATGCTCAAACCATTCAACTCAGTGTAGATCGCCCTTACTTCAGACAAGACGAACATGCATAGCAACTCACATGAAATTCAACAATGAGTTGATGGCGTTCCCAGAAACATGGTTATCGCACAACAAGCAACTTAATAAGAGATAAAGTGCATAAGTACATATTCAATACCACAATAGTTTTTAAGGCTATTTGTCCCATGAGCTATATATTGCAAAGGTGAATGATGGAATTTTAAAGGTAGCACTCAAGCAATTTACTTTGGAATGGCGGGAAAATACCATGTAGTATAGGTAGGTATGGTGGACACAAATGGCATAGTGGTTGGCTCAAGTATTTTGGATGCATGAGAAGTATTCCCTCTCGATACAAGGTTTAGGCTAGCAAGGCTTATTTGAAACAAACACAAGGATGAACCGGTGCAGCAAAACTCACATAAAAGACATATTGTAAACATTATAAGACTCTACACCGTCTTCCTTGTTGTTCAAACTCAATACTAGAAATTATCTAGACCTTAGAGAAACCAAATATGCAAACCAAATTTTAGCATGCTCTATGTATTTCTTCATTAATGGGTGCAAAGCATATGATACAAGAGCTTAAACATGAGCACAACAATTGCCAAGTATCACATTACCCAAGACATTTATAGCAATTACTACATGTATCATTTTCCAATTCCAACCATATAACAATTTAACGAAGGAGAAACTTCGCCATGAATACTATGAGTAGAGCCTAAGGACATATTTGTCCATATGCTACAGCGGAGCGTGTATCTCTCCCATGAAGTGAATGCTAGGATCCATTTTATTCAAACAAAACAAAAAACAAAAACAAACCGACGCTCCAAGAAAAAGCACATAAGATGTGGCCGAATAAAAATATAGTTTCAGGGGAGGAACCTGATAATTTGTCGGTGAAGAAGGGGATGCCCAAGCTTAGACGCTTGAGTCTTCTTAATATATGCAGGGGTGAACCACCGGGTGCATCCCCAAGCTTAGAGCTTTCACTCTCCTTGATCGTGTTGCATCATACTCCTCTCTTGATCCTTGAAAACTTCCTCCACACCAAACTCGAAACAACTCATTAGAGGGTTAGTGCACAATATAAATTGACATATTCAGAGGTGACACAATCATTCTTAACACTTCTGGACATTGCATAATGCTACTGGACATTAGTGGATCAAAGAAATTCATCCAACATAGCGAAAGAGGCAATGCGAAATAAAAGGCAGAATCTGTCAAAACAGAACAGTTCGTATTGACGAATTTTAAAATGGCACCAGACTTGCTCAAACGAAAATTCTCAAATTGAATGAAAGTTGCGTACATATCTGAGGATCATGCTCGTAAATTGGCGTAATTTTCTGAGCTACCTACAGGGAGGTGGACCCAGATTCGTGACAGCAAAGAAATCTGGAACTGCGCAGTAATCCAAATCTAGTACTTACTTTTCTATCAACGGCTTAACTTGGCACAACAAAACTAAAAACTAAGATAAGGAGAGGTTGCTACAGTAGTAAACAACTTCCAAGACGCAAAATAAAAACAAAGTACTGTAGGTAAAAACATGGGTTGTCTCCCATAAGCGCTTTTCTTTAACGCCTTTCAGCTAGGCGCGAAAGTGTGTATCAAGTAACATCGAGAGATGAAGCATCAACATCATAATTTGTTCTAATAATAGAATCATAAGGTACCTTCATTCTCTTTCTAGGGAAGTGTTCCATACCTTTCTTGAGAGGAAATTGATATTTTATATTACCTTCCCTCATATCAATAATAGCACCAACAGTTCGAAGAAAAGGTCTTCCCAATATAATTGGACAAGATGCATTGCATTCAATATCCAAGACAACAAAATCAACGGGAACAAGATTATTGTTAACGGTAATGCGAACATTATCAACTTTACCCAAAGGTTTCTTTGTAGAATGATCAGCAAGATTAACATCCAAATAACAATTTTTCAGTGGTGGCAAGTCAAGCATATTATAAATTTTCTTAGGCATAACAGAAATACTTGCACCAAGATCACATAAAGCATTACAATCAAAATCTTTAATCTTCATCTTAATGATGGGCTCCCAACCATCTTCTAGCTTTTTAGGAATAGAGGCTTCGCGCTCTAGTTTCTCTTCTCTAGCTTTTATGAGAGCATTTGTAATATGATGCGTGAAAGCCAAATTTATAGCACTAGCATTAGGACTTTTAGCAAGTTTTTGCAAGAACTTTATAACTTCAGAGATGTGGCAATCATCAAAATTCAAACCATTATAATCTAAAGCAATGGGATCATCATCCCCAATGTTGGAAAAAATTTCAGCAGACTTTATCACAAGTAGCTTTCAGCAGTTTTAGCAGTTTCAGGCAGTTTTTCGCGCTTTGCATTAGAAGTGGAAACATTGCTAACACCAATTCTTTTATTAGTATGAGTAGGAGGTGCAGCAACATGTGTAGCATTAGCATTATTAGTGGTGGTAATAGTCCAAACTTTAGCTATATTCTTCTCTTTAGCTAGTTTTTCATTTTCTTCTCTATCCCACCTAGCACGCAGTTCAGCCATTAATCTTATATTCTCATTAATTCTAACTTGGATGGCATTTTCTGTAGTAACAATTTTATTTTCAATATCCCTATTAGGCATAACTTTTGATTTCAAAAGATCAACATCGAAGCAAGACTATCAACTCTAGAAACAAGAATATCAATTTTATTGAGTTTTTCCTCAACAGATTTGTTAAAGGCAGTTTGTGTACTAATAAATTCTTTAAGCATGGCTTCAAGTCCAGGGGGTGAATTCCTATTATTGTTGTAAGAATTTCCATAAGAATTACCATAGCCGTTGCCATTATTATAAGGATATGGCCTATAGTTGTTACTAGAATTGTTCCAGTAAGCATTGTTGTTGAAATTATTATTTTTAATGAAGTTTACATCAACATGTTCTTCTTGTGCAACCAATGAAGCTAATGGAACATTATTAGGATCAGTATTAGTCCTATCATTCACAAGCATAGACATAATAGCATCAATCTTATCACTCAGGGAAGAGGATTCCTCAACAGAATTTACCTTCTTACCTTGTGGAGCTCTTTCCGTGTGCCATTCAGAGTAGTTGATCATCATATTATCAAGAATCCTTGTTGCTTCACCAAGAGTGATGGACATAAAGGTACCTCCAGCAGCTGAATCCAATAAATTCCGTGAAGAAAAATTTAATCCTGCATAGAAGGTTTGGATGATCATCCAAGTAGTCGATCCATGGGTTGGGCAATTTTTAACCAGAGATTTCATTCTTTCCCAAGCTTGAGCAACATGTTCAGTATCTAATTGTTTAAAATTCATTATGCTACTCCTCAAAGATATAATTTTAGCAGGGGATAATATCTACCAATAAAAGCATCCTTGCATTTAGTCCATGAATCAATACTATTCTTAGGCGAGAGATAGCAACCAATCTTTAGCTCTTCCTCTTAATGAGAAAGGGAACAATTTTAGTTTAATAATATCACCATCTATATCTTTATATTTTTGCATTTCGCATAGTTCAACAAAATTATTAAGATGGGCAGCAACATCATCGTAACTAATTCCGGAAAATTGATCTTTCATAACAAGATTCAGTAAAGCAGGTTTAATTTCAAAGAATTCTGTTGTAGTAGCAGGTGAAGCAATAGGTGTGCATAAGAAATCATTATTATTTGTGGTTGTGAAGTCACACAACTTAGTATTTTCAGCGTTGGCCATTTTAGCAATAGTAAATAAAGCAAACTAGATAAAGTAAATGCAAGTAAACTAATTTTTTTGTGTTTTCGATATAGCAAACAAGATAGCAAATAAAGTAAAATTAGCAACTAATTTTTTTGTATTTTGATTTAGTGCAGCAAACAAAGTAGTAAATAAAACTAAGCAAGACAAAAACAAAGTAAAGAGATTGAGAAGTGGAGACTCCCCTTGCAGCGTGTCTTGATCTCCCCGGCAGCGGCGCCAGAAAAAGAGCTGCTGGCGTGTAGTTGACGTGGGAGTTAGAAATCTTTGTGGTGTAGCTTTTCTTCGTTCCCCAGCAACGGCGCCAGAAAAAGAGCTTGATGGCGTGTATTTCACACGTTCGTTGGGCAACCCCAAGAGGAAGGTATGATGCGCACAGCAGCAAGTTTTCCCTCAGAAAGAAACCAAGGTTTATCGAACCAGGAGGAGCCAAGAAGCACGTTGAAGGTTGATGGCGGCGGGATGTAGTGCGGCGCAACACCGGAGATTCCGGCGCCAACGTGGAACCCGCACAACACAACCAAAGTACTTTGCCCCAACGAAACGAGTGAGGTTGTCAATCTCACCGGCTTGTCGTAACAAAGGATTAACCGTATTGTGTGGAAGATGATTGTTTGCGAGAGAAAACGAAGAAACAAGTATTGCGAGAGATTGTATTTCAAGTAAAGAGAATTGGACCGGGGTCCACAGCTCACTAGAGGTGTCTCTCCCATAAGACGAACAGCATGTTGGGTGAACAAATTACAGTTGGGCAATTGACAAATAAAGAGAGCATGACAATGCACATACATATCATGATGAGTATAGTGAGATTTAATTGGGCATTACGACAAAGTACATAGACCGCCATCCAACCGCATCTATGCCTAAAAAGTCCACCTTCGGGTTATCATCCGAACCCCTCCAGTATTAAGTTGCTAAACAACAGTACAATTGCATTAAGTATGGTGCGTAATGTAACTAGTGACTACATCCTTGAACATAGCACTAATGTTTTATCCCTAGTGGCAACAAGCACAACACAACCTTAGAACTTTTTGTCACCGTCCCGGTGTCAATGCGGCATGAACCCACTATCGAGCATAAGTACTCCCTCTTGGAGTTAAAAGCATCTACTTGGCCGAGCATCTACTAGTAACGGAGAGCATGCAAGATCATAAATAACACATAAGCATAACTTTGATAATCAACATAACAAGTATTCTCTATTCATCGGATCCCAACAAACGCAACATATAGAATTACATATAGATGATCTTGATCATGATAGGCAGCTCACAAGACCCGACAATGATAGCACAATGGGGAGAAGACAACCATCTAGCTACCGCTATGGACCCATAGTCCAGGGGTAGACTACTCACTCATCACTCCGGAGGCGACCATGGCGGTGTAGAGTCCTCCGGGAGATGAATCCCCTCTCCGGCAGGGTGCCGGAGGCGATCTCCAGGATCCCCCGAGATGGGATCGGCGGCGACGGTGTCTCGCAATGTTTTCCGTATCGTGGCTCTCGGTACCGGGGGTTTCGTCACGGAGGCTTTAAGTAGGCGGAAGGGCAAGTCGAGAGGGGGCACAGGGGCCCCGGATGACGAGGCGGCGCGGCCAAGGGGGGCCGCGCCGCCCTAGGGTTTGGCTCCCCCGTGGCCCCACTTCGTTTCGTCTTCGGACTTCCGGAAGCTTCGTGAGAAAATAGGCCCCCGGGCTTTTATTTCGTCCAATTCCGAGAATATTTCTTTACTAGGATTTCGAAACCAAAAACGACAGAAAACAGAGAATCGGCACTTCGGCATCTTGTTAATAGGTTAGTTCCAGAAAATGCACGAATATGACATAAAGTGTGCATAAAACATGTAGATAACATCAATAATGTGGCATGGAACACAAGAAATTATCGATACGTTGGAGACGTATCAGGGAGCTTTCGTAATATCTTATATGGAATCAAGGTTTAGAGCTTATCATAATATCTATTTGTGACTCTAGCTCGGTTTGTCATCGTATACCAAAAAGGGGGAGATTGTAAGGGTATTTCACCCTTATCCATTATTTTGGTAACGATGACACCGTGCTAAAGTATTTGGCCTAATATGTTTATAAGGATAATCTCGAGTATTAGGCAATGAGGCGTAAATGGTGTATCAAAGGAACAAGAAGGCTAAAGGAGACCCCCCATTTCAACAACAATCAAAAAGGGGTTACAGGAGAAATCCGGTCACCAGCCCGGTCCAACCGGGCCAGCAACCGGCCGATCCGGCGTGCTTGGCCGGTCGACCGGTCGGAAACCGGCTCCAAAGGAGGAACCAGCAGAGTCCGGTTTTGCGCCCGGTCAACCGGGCTCTCGACCGGCGGGTCCGGCGCTCCGTCCGGTCCGACCGGTCGGAAACCGGGCAAGCAACCGGGCACCAACCGGAGAAGCGCCGGGACGACGCAAAGGAGCTCCGGCCACCGGTCCGGCTCCGACCGGCCTCACGACCGGGCTGTCCGGTCACTGGTCCGGTCTGACCGGGTTTGTCGGGAAGAATGCTGAGGTGGCAAGTGGCAACGGCCAGATTTTTAAGAACACTATAAATACCCCTTCTTCTACCTTGGAAGGGTTAGGCAACATACTATAAGCTGTTCTTGAGCTCTCTCTCTCTTACTCCATTGCTAGAAACACCAAAAGCCTCGCATCTCCCTCCTCCTCCACCCAAACTCAAATCCCTCCGGGAATCACTAGAGGAGGACCCGATCTACCGTTCTACCAAGCCAAATCTCATTCCCCTTGTATTCATTGAGAAGCTTGCTTCCTAGGGTTCCTTGAAAACCCTAGGTGGGCAAGAGGAGTCCGAAGCATCCAGGCCGTGGATTTGCTCCGGCAAGATTGTGAAGGTTTGGAGGCTACCTCAAAGTCTACCACAAGTGAGTGAGCTATTCCTTCGTGGGATAGGCTCCGGAGAATAGGGTGAGCCTTCGTGGCGCGGGGAATCCTTCGTGGGACCTCCACTCCTCCAAACGTGACGTACCTTGTTGCAAAGCAAGGGAACACGGGAATACATCCTCGTCTCCGCGTGCTATCGGTTATCTCTAACCGAACTCCTTACTTGTGATTTAACTCGCCTGTGAGAGCCTTCGTGCTTGAGTTAGTTGTATCCTCATATATGTTGCTTCACCTAGTTTGCATTAGGCTCACCTTTATATTCCGCAAAGCCTAATATTGCAAAGAAAGAATTAAAATCTGTAGAAACCTATTCACCCCCCCTCTAGGTTTACCATCTCTATACTTTCAGAGGGATCTCCACCTTCTTTAAGGTCTTCATCATCATCACCATGACCAAGAGGGAGTAGTTCACCTCTGGACTATGGGTTTGTGGCAGTAGCTTGATCTATTTCTCTCATGTTCTTCATAGTTCTTAGTGCCATATAAGATGCCTATCATTATTATGGTCATATTTGTAATACCTATGTGGTGGATCCTTATTCTATGATATTGTTTTATGAGATCTGATCTTATTATATGGTGAGATGTATCGATAGATGCATATTATGTACCTCGTTCTTAAGTATTTATTCTGATCAAACTTATATGCAAGAGCATGTGTGGGGTGATGTGTGTGTTAGATGAAGTAGCATGGTTTTAGTGATTGGATAGTGACAATATGTTCAAGATCTATTAGGCTTTGCCTTTCTTTTGCTACCTCACTAGGGATAAAGTGAATGCATGTGATATGTTCATCACGTGACAGTAGTCGTGATCTTGTTTGTTCAAGGTAGAATATTTGATATTCAAACATCATATCAAATTACTTATTGCTATGCTCTGTTAATTCTTAATACAAGAGGGATGGAGTTTCTTTCTTGTGGAGTATAAGAGAGGTGTGTTGCATCATCTCTATGATAGGACGTGGTACCCATATTAATTTTGATATTACATATAATATTATATGTACCTTCATATCTCATTGATAGATTGTTTTCTGTCCACCTCAACTTTAAGAGAAGATAGTCAAGTGAACCCCGGTCCACTTTTTATCATAAGAAACATATTTATATTGCATTTACATTGTTTTCTATTTGCTCCATTATTTTAATCAGAAAATATAAAAAATACTTCTTATTTGCATCCAAAACACAAAAAACAATCAACCTCTTTACAATTTTTACTTAGTTATTTTATCTAGTTTAGATTCACATTTGTTTTATTTTTACTTGTGTTCTTTACTTACGCGAAACCTTGTTCTTGACAACCACACAGTGAAGTTGGGGGCACAAGGCATTTACTTTATCTGCAAGATTGCTTGAAGAAGAGAGAAGAGTATACTCTTTCATCCAGTTCCCCGAGAGTTCGATATAAACCATCGATTCACCCTTGTGGGAAAGATACTCCGTTGATACAACACTCTGCACTTGGAGTTCCATTGTATCAAGATATTTTTGGCGTTGCTACTATCCGTCATCAGCGACGGCGTCACCCAACACATGACTGAGGAGATCACCCAAGCCACTGCGGAGACTCTGGTCACGTCACTTGGCGCCACGGTTGCGATGGCAAGAAGGCCAGCCAAAAGGACGTCGAGCTAGACGAACGAAGAGGACAAGTTGCTATGCACCGCTTGAATTGAGATTTCCCATGATCCATTTTGTGGTGTCGAGCAAAAGGGAAATGCTTATTGGGTTCGCGTGGGCAAGTACTTCCATGAGCATAGGAAGTCGTGGCAAAGCCCATTATATAGTACACGTAAAAGTATCTCCCTTGTAAAGAGGTAGAGCTTCATTCATGTCGAGTGTAGACGGTTCGAAGGCTCATGCGAGACGGTCAAGGGAAGGGCAATAAGTGGTGTCTCAGGCGTTGGCATGGTAAACCTCTTCTCCTCTTCTCAGTGTTGGTACCATATATGTGAGCATATGTCATTGATTGTTGTACGTGTGTTTAGGTTGTTTATGCTTTGGAGCATTTCAAGGCCACCTACGACAACAAGGGATTCACATTGAGCCATTGTTGGATGTTACCCAAGGACACCAAGAAGTGGGAACTAAGCTACGCCCTTTAGAGGAAACTCGAGAACAAAAAAAGAAGGGCAATGACAATTCATCAACAGAAGGTACCATCGACCTCGAATACGATGGCTAAAGCCTAGGCGCCGTCGCAACCGAAGAGGCAGGCGGTGGTGGCCATGCCAAATGGCCAGTTGACCACAAGGAAACTAAGACCGACATGCACCGTCAAGCTTCCTCATTGGCGTTCCAAGAGACCTTGAGGGAGTTGATGGTCAAGAAAGAAGATGCCATCGCCGAGAGAGAAAAGAGGTGGCGCAAAGAGAAAGAGGCAACCGCCAAGAGCTTTGTTGATCTTCAACCAAGAGCTCTTGAAGTGGAAAAGGCCCAGGCGAAGTCCATTCTCGTGAAGGCCGAGGCCAAGAGAAGGCTCATGGGTGCCGATGCCAAGTCCAAGGTTTTGGAGGCCATAGCTAAGATCATGGTCAAGGAGAAGCAGACCATGCTCACAGACTTGGCCACCATCTCCGATCCCGTGCGAAGGGCTTCAATTGAGAAGTAAAAGATGATCCTTGCTCGCGATGATTGAAGGGTATTGTCATAGATGATTGCTATTTGAGTGAAAGTAGCCACTTTTTAGGTGAAGCTTGCCACTTTTTAGACAAATTGTAAGATATTTTCTCACTTTGCACATTTGAAAAAAACTTGCCACTAGTTGGCGCTACGTGTGGGCAATGACATATGTTTGCTACATATTTTGCTTGTTAATTGCTATATTTTTGCATTGCAACTTAAAATGGAGTGGCTAACTGTTCTATACGGCCGGACCCTGAGACACATTTTGTGTGCGGGCTGATCCAAATCACTGAAAGATGCCCTAAAACAGAGTACAACACGAAAGAGAATTGTTAAAAGAAAAAACATCGAGGGGTCAAATAAATAAAATCTCTGCAAAACGCGTCATTTTCCAACCCTGCATGCCAACTGCCCAGCACTGCACGACACTCTCTCTCCCCTCTCTCTCTGTGTCACCTCAGTAGAGTGGACGAGTGGAATCCACTGGAGACATTTCCACGGAGTCACAGGCAGGATCACGGGGGAGGAAAAGAAGGCAGATTTCGGTTTAGCTGGACCTAAGAGGAAACTGAGAGAAATCAAGCAAGTGGGAGAGCCTCTCCGTCTCTCTCCTCCTTCCTCTGCTCGGCTCTCATGGTTGTTTCCGCAGTTACCTTTGCTGCATCGCCTTCAATGCCACCGCTTTACTGCTGGATCTGAGAGCGGCGCCACCGCGTCCACCTCCAGAGATAAAGCAAAGCTCTCGTCTTTGTTCCAGCTGTTTCTTCAACAATTCCTTCCAGAATTTGCGCGAATCCGTGCCAGAAGGTGGGGATCTTGGCTCAGTTCTTGCAAGAAAGGTTCGGATCTTTTTGAGCGAGAAACTTCTCTTCCGGTTACTCAGGTCAGATTTCCTGGCATTTCTCAATCCGCCGAGAGGAGAAGCGAAATTAAGTGGAGGATTTTGCTCAGTTGCTTTCTACGCGAATCTGCGGGCCTTGATTTCTCTGCGAATTCGGTGCATGCAAAATTTCCTTCCATTTCCAAGAAGAAGAAGAAGATAGCAGCTGCAGCTGCTGTGGTGCTGCTGTACTAGGCTCCAATGGCGTCCTCGCCTTCTCCCTCGCCGGGCGCCACCAAAACTTCCCCCGGCGCTTCCGCCGCGCCCGCCACCCCACCGCCTTCCACCACCTCGCCGACGCCTGCCTCCCCTCCCCCTGTGACCCTGCCCAATGCCACCCCGGCCGACCCACCGACATCCCCTCCCGCCCCCTCCGCAGCCGTGCCACCCCCGCAGTCAGCATCCCCGCCGCCCCCCTCTCCGACGCCACCTCCGGCCACCGTGTCACCGCCGCCAGTTGTTCCTGCCTCTCCACCACCCACCCCGCCAGCCGCATTGCCGCCACCTACTGCAGTGCCGCCACCCCCTGCGCCTGCTGTCCCTCCCAAGCAGTCGCCTCTACGCCCCCCTGCGGCTGCCGCATCGCCGCCTCCATCCCCAAGCAATTCGCCGCCGCCAAACCCTCCGGACAGCTCAACCACACCACCAGTAGCTCAGGCACCTCCCCCGCGCAATAGGAGGCCGCCGAGGGCACCTACAACTGATCCACAGGCGCCGCCGCCTTCTGTGAATCCCATCAAACCTCCCACCAGCCCCTCCCCAGTCTCTGCAGATCCTACCATCCCTACTCCCACTAGCTCCTCGCCTCCGGTCACAACACCATCTGCACCGGGCTTTGGCCCTCCATCTACAGCAAATGATCCAGTAACCCCACCAACAATTGGAATTGAGACCCCGGTTTCAAACAGGCCATCGAGCTCCTCGGTGCAAGACAACAGCCCCTCGCCGAGCGGCGGTGGGATGTCTGATGGTGCAAAGGCGGGGATTGGCGTAATCGTGGCTATTCTTGTGCTGAGTTGTGTAGGAGCTGCGTTTTGGTACAAGAAGAAACGGAGAAAAATGACGGGTTACCATGCCGGGTTTGTGATGCCGTCGCCTTCGCCTTCCGCTTCTCCACAAGTCTTACTAGGTAATTTGATGAACTTCACTTGCTGCACATCTTAAAACTACTATGTAACATGTATTCCTGTGCCATCAACTCATCATTCGAACCCACTTCTGTTCAGGACATTCAGAGAAAACTAAAACTAACTACAGTGTTGGGAGTCATGATTTCAAAGATACAATGTCGGAGTACAGCATGGGCAACTGTCGATTCTTCACTTACGAGGAAATGCACAACATCACGAATGGTTTCTCACCTCAAAACCTACTCGGGGAAGGTGGCTTTGGGTCTGTCTACAAGGGTTGCTTACCCGAAGGAAGAGAGGTTGCCATTAAGAAATTGAAAGATGGTAGTGGGCAGGGGGAGCGCGAGTTCCAGGCTGAGGTTGAGATCATCAGTCGTGTCCATCATCGCCACCTAGTGTCTCTTGTAGGGTACTGCATTTCGGGTGACCAGAGGTTACTTGTCTACGACTTTGTGCCCAATGACACACTGCACTATCATCTCCATGGTATACTGTTAACCTTTGATGTTGACACTACATTTGTATTGTTCTGAATCCTGACTGAAGAATTGTCGTATTGATCTGTGCCATTATAGGACGAGGAGTACCGGTTTTGGAATGGTCGGCTAGGGTTAAAATTTCTGCTGGATCAGCTAGAGGGATAGCATATCTTCATGAAGATTGTAAGGCTAATTCTTATCATTTACTTCCGTCGAGGTGCTTCTTTGCCCGTACTTTATTCTCATCAGACTTACATTTACCACTGGCAGGTCATCCACGAATTATCCACCGAGATATAAAATCCTCTAATATTTTGGTGGATAATAACTTTGAGGCACAGGTAACAATGCTATCTAAATAACTCAAGACCCCACCATAATATGATTGTTGTTATTGAATTGGACTATGTTCATCTTTTAGGTTGCTGATTTTGGACTTGCAAGACTAGCCATGGATTTTGCCACGCATGTAACTACACGGGTGATGGGAACTTTTGGGTAAGTACAAACAAACTCAGTTGTATATGGGAATAGTTCACATTTGCCTATTTTCTGATAATTGATTCTCATTTAGGTACATGGCTCCAGAATATGCATCGAGTGGCAAGTTGACTGAAAAATCAGATGTGTTTTCTTTTGGCGTTGTCCTCTTAGAGCTCATTACTGGTAGAAAGCCTGTTGATGCATCAAATCCATTGGGCGATGAGAGCCTTGTTGAGTGGGTAAGCTTTTTTGCTACTTGGACTTCATTATACTTGATGAGGATTTCATTCCACCACTGTCGAAGCAACAGAACAGCACCCATTCACTAGTAATTCAATCTTAAAAATCTTCTACGTTGCCAAAGTATTCATCGATCATTTGATGATCACATCTTCAGTTGCAATTATTTTTCATGATTATTCATCAAGGTAATATGTGTAGTCAGGCAGTGGTGGAGAATATACCATGTGCATCAGCTAGTTGGAAAACAGCTTTTGATATAATCCTGTTATACCTCTGTTGAAAAGATAGATCATTTGAGATCACCAAGCAGTTCTTGACATCACAGTTATCTGCAGGCTAGGCCATTGCTCACACAAGCACTTGAGACTGGCAATGTAGGGGGGCTATTGGACCCCAGGCTGGATACAAATTTCAACGAAGCCGAAATGTTCCGTATGATTGAAGCTGCAGCAGCTTGCATTCGACATTCCGCATCCA
Source organism: Lolium rigidum (assembly GCF_022539505.1). Lineage (NCBI taxonomy): Eukaryota > Viridiplantae > Streptophyta > Magnoliopsida > Poales > Poaceae > Lolium > Lolium rigidum. The sequence goes on from NC_061513.1 coordinate 308,776,224, forward strand.
GGAGGCCACGGATGAGCCAGGTATGACGATGTAGATGTGATTACGTTCACATCAACTTCTTAGAACCGAAATTACATCATGTAAATATTTGCACAATCTGTCTCCTCAGGTGGTGCGTGCTCTTGATAGCCTAGCCGACATCGACCTAAACAACGGTGTCCAGCCTGGCAAGAGCGAGATGTTCAACGCGCCTAACACCGCCGAGATCAGGCTATTCCAGCGAATGGCGTTTGGCAGCCAGGATTACACGACAGATTTCACCCAGTCTAGCAGCTGGAACAGCAGCCATCAGGGTAGAGATGCGGATGCCTCTGGGCCGAGGCAGCCGCAGTCGTAGTGTAATTAGCTAGGTTATTGTTGCCACGTCGAGTTGGGTTCATTCTATGTTATTCTTTTGAGTGGATCATTCGTTTTGAGTTCTCTTTTTGTCGTCTCTACTGACGAAAGTATGTATATTGTGTGCTAAGACCAGGACTCTACGAATGCGATGAACTGAAAACTTACTAACTGTTCCAGGGGAATTCCATGCTGAGTCGCTAGCGAATTGCTTCTCTCCAGTCTCCTTGGAATCCTGGGAAGTATCCGTTCTGTCTAACCCAGATTGTAGAGCTGACAGGGACATGGAACTGTGGGCGGCAGTGTTGTCTGCATCCAGCACTGAGGGTGGATGAGGCTGTGCGTTGCACATGATAGAACATGGGAAACGGAATATATCTGCGATGCTTCCCTTTTCCAACTGATAAAACATTCTTTCTTTTTCCCCTTATTAAGAAAGCTGCTTTGCCCATCTTTATGTTGAGAATTCAAAGTCCTAAAAACTAGCATGGTGTTATCTGGATCTACCATGTAAAAACGAGCATAGTTTCATTTTCTAAGAATTTAGAATAATACTTCCTCCGTCCCATGGATACATCTTAATTTAGATAAATCTAAGACAACTTTGAGGAGAGATTATAAGAGATGGAATTGTCATCTTTAATAAGAACACATAATTTTCCTTCTAGAAACGCAAGTGTGAAAATTGGACCAAATATTTGGGGACAGCCATATATGGAGGTCCAATCTATGTGGTGTCCTTTACAGATGGGTTGTGGAGGGGGCAGGAGCCAAATTTGACCTCTTCATGTGGGATGATGGTCCATGCGACGGGGGTATAACTGGACGCCACCTACCAATCATATCATGTGCACCATCTGAGGAGGAAATGATGCTGTCACTGCTGACAAAACCATGGTACGGCCACGAGTGGTCTTCAGTCGGTGTGCGTCTCACTGGCAGATTAGGAGCAATGCTTTGTTGTTGTCTCGAACACTCGTCGAAGTGCGTGTTCTCCTTTGTATCCGGAGAAGAACCCCGAGAATGCGCGAAGCGTGCAAAACCGCTGAATACGCGGTTTCGAACAAACTACCCCCAGAAAACCGCAAAATCGGTCAGTTGTAAACTGTGTTATCCTTTAAAGAACAAGCTCATAGGCTCATAGCTCACGTAGTGTAGAGGGTTTTCCGCATCTTCACTCGTTCACTTAAAGGAGAAGAAAATTTTAGTGGTACGGCCTTGCGCCCCCTTATCTTCACCCAATCAGGCTTTACGAGGAAGTGGCGCAAAGTTTCGCTTTCTTGTCGGTGTCATGTGACATGTATAAATGCAATGGAGAAGCTAGGGAATACGCCCATTGGGTTCAGGCTCTATTTTGTAATGTAATTATTCACTAATAAGCAATGGCAAAGATTAGATTAGTGAATGATACATGTATTTTAGTGGGTTCACTTGAACCCAACACTTATACAGCAGCCCCGCCACTTTATAAGTATGTATCTCCATGTAATTGATAGAGGCGGTGAAAGTCATGGTGGCTGCAATTGTAGGTTAGTAATGGCACAGGTTTTTTCTGTGTGTCGAGTGTTTGATGGCTTGCAGCAGCATCCTTGACAAGAGGGGGTGGCATCACATGTGGACTACAATTTTGGTGGTTCTCCTTGAGAGTCATGATTATCTAGAGTGAAAACCAAAAGTCGTGCCTTCATCGGTTGTACCTAGCAATGAATTTAATTATTGAATGCATTGTTTTGAAAACTCGGATTTTCTCTAGGGTGAAAACCCAAGATCATTGATTGAGCAACGATTATTTAAGTTCCTTTTTTTCCTTCTTGGATGGGTTGTATTTAGAGAATCTCTTTTTATAATCCGGGTGTTATCTTTGGTAGTGGTTAGAGTGATGTTGTTGGGAGTGTTTCATCGCCGCGAGAAGGTCTTTATTATTTCTTGCTTGGATGTGTGCATCCCTGATATTTTTAGACATGTTGTTGGTGCAGAGGATAGGTGTAATTAATTTCTTCGCGATATTAATATATTCTTTTTACCGAAAAAATCATAGTTTCACCATGCCACCGTACGTTGCCCGCCCACTCAATATTTTGTAGTTGGCCACATTTTAAAATATAAAGCTCGAAATCCCGACTTTGAATTAACAAAGCTATAAACCGGCCAGTCGTGCAACGGTAGTAGTTGGCCACGTGAGATCATGGTTGGTGGAGAAGATGAGTGGATTTTGTCTACAGAATGTTAATAATGGTGAGTTATGTATAAATAGGCAATGGCTGTTAATAATATGGAAGTGATGTTTTGGCACATGGAGCATATGTTTCTTTTAATTTGAAACTAGCATGGTGCCCTCGTAATTGCCAGAGCATCATCTTTAGAGTGTCAAAATGGTTTCAAACATTTAAAGTTCAGCATGTTCACATTATGTGTCCAAATTTAGAAGTAGCATATAATTCCATAGCCATCACAAATGTTATCCTAAATACATTAACTTTATTTGAAATGCATTTTAAAAATATTTTAAAATGTCAAAGAAATACAAAAAATGTCTCTGCACATATTACATGCTCACAAAGTTGTTTGAGCAAAAACCGACATATTTTATACCCTGTACAAAAATAACAAAATTTTGATGCTAAAATAGTATATTTCTTTCTATTTTTTACAGACAGCACAAAAAGTGTCGATTTTATGTAATACTTTAGGTGCACATAGAACATTTCCCTCTACATTAAACTCAATCATATAATCAGATTCCAAAATGAGTTGTGGTGTGTTATGTCTTTATAAAATCTAACACATAAACTTTGCTTACTTGTAGTTGCTTGCACCGAGGCTATGAGTTGTGCTTGCAAATTTTGTTAGGTGGGGTAGGTTACTCCCTTTGTCCATCAAAGGAAATTTCAAATTTGATCTATACAGTATAGTATGTCTACATAAATGTAAATTTAAACAAAGTTGAGACATCTTTGTTGAAGGGAGGGTGTACTACATATAATTTATGTGTCCTAGATATTAATTTTTGAGCAACTTTTCTAGCCTAAATGTGAACTCACCTACATAGATAGAAGCAATTAGAAACATAGTATTAGTAAATAAATCACCTAAGAATATATTCTACCTAATGTGAGTGCTAGTGCACACACCTAGCTAGTGAAAATGCATCGATCAATTTTGAAGAAAATTAGCCTTAGAGCATCTCCAACGGACGCGCGAAAAGGCGCCGTGCGGTAAAAACCGCTATTTTAGGGCTCTGGCACCGAAATAATTCGCTCCAACAAACAATTCGCTCCAACAAACGCGGGGCGGTGCGCTAATTTGTTTCCAGCGCGCGAAATTGTGGCCCAGCTCATTGGATATTTTGTGCACGTGCATCCAGGCATCCAAATCACCGCTCTGCCGTCGCCAAATCGCCGCCACGACCTCGCTGCATTTCGTACTGTTGTAATAAACTATTTTTATTTTATTTATTTGACTGTATTTGATCTTCGTAGCACCTTGTAGTTGTTGTTTTATGTTTGTGCATGCGCCAGCGCGCTTCATTTACAACACCTGGAATCGACGCGTTTTGCGCATGCTAAACATTGTAGCACCTGGTGAAATGATCCACAAACGCGCACGCTAAAACTGGGAAAATGGTGTTGTACAATTGTTTTACCGCGCGTCTGTTGGAAATGCTCTTATTCCTCAACATAAGGTTACACAGGCTGCTCATATTCTCCTTATCATAATTCTGGTCGCCAAAACCATCCAAAGATAATCCTAACCGGTTGCTAGTGGATACATCGGTAGAGGTCGTGCGGCCGTAAGGGAAGTCCGCGAGTATGCACTTGATTTTTTTTGTTGCCTCGTACATGATAGCTTCTAGTCATAGTTAGTTTTTTTCCTGTTTAAATCTACCACGTTCAGTCTAGGGCAGCTAACACTTCTTTTTCTCAATAGCTAGCGTACATTGTTGTGTGGACCCAGCTAATAACCGAACCCACACCCATACGTGTTGTTGTGAAAATAAGGTGTATCAAGATAGTTATGTGAAAGCTAATGGTTCATTAAATCCTGACCATGAATATTAGATCTAATGATCATAATAATTTTGATGATGTGGATTAATGTGGTGTCTCTATTTTAGACCTCTATATTATGCTTAACCCACACCCATACGTGACGTTGTGAAAATAAGGTGTATCAAGATAGTAATGTATAGTTCATTAAATCCTGACCACGAATATTAGATCTAATGATCATAATAATTTTGATGATGTGGAGTAGTGTGGTGTCTCTATATTAGACCTATGTATTATGCTTTTAGTATATAATAGATGTATTTTAGACATATTTTGAAATGTTAAAAAATGTGAAACACAAAGGTTGCAAGTATACCTTCAGGTGCTACACGCTTACATAGTTGTTTTATGAAAAAATGACTTGTCGTGTGGGGTGTGTAAAAAGATAAAATTCAGAGCTAAAAATAAGGTTTTTCACAAGATATTTTTTCTCTTTTTTACATAGTCCAAAAATATTATCGTTTTTTTTGCAAAACTTCACCATCACACATATATTATGGAGATATACATGTAGATTTTTATTTTAATTTTTTTAACATTTCAAAATATGTTTCTTCAGTAGCGGGAGCATATGCACCCGGAAACCAAATTGAATTTCTGAAATTGCCGCTAGTTAAATGACTCGCATGTGGAGTAGTCTGAACTACTGCCTTGGTTCGGGTTTAATCGCGCGGGATATGGTGTAAGAGCTATATTAGCTAGGAACAGTGACGGTGCAAGGAAGCTGATGCTTGGTTCATTCTCGTGGGTGATATTCATTTTGCCATAAATTATCACTGTTTTGCCAATTTTTCCATGTTTTATGAGAAAAAACTTGGTTTTGTGTTTTTTTGGTATTCAGTGGAATACCAAAGAATACTCCCGGCGGCGCCACTCGCTAGGTACCACTCCGCGTCGATTGTGTCCGAGTAGAGGGAGTGAAACCAAGGTCTTCCCAGTTGATGGGCTGGAATCGACCTTTAAACAGGGACGGAGCTAGAAAATTGATGTAATGGTGTCAGCTCTATCTTTGTTTGTGTTATCTTCACAAATAATGAGTGCTTAGTGCAGATTTAGCGAGGGACTTACGAAAATCGTTTGCCAGCTGATACCAGTGTCAATGAAGTAGCTCCGTCCTTGCCTTCAAGACGTCTTATCAGCCTTCCTGGCAAAGATAATACTCCCTCCGTCACGTAAAACATGTCGCACCTTCCCTCCCCTAGCTCTTTTTACGCGAAAACGCAAAAAGCTTTGCGTTTCGATTCATTGATAGAATAGAAAAGAAGTTTACATTACAAGCCTAAGACAAGGCTGGGACACCCACACACACCCAACGCTCAAAACGTGATTATGACAAAAGGCCGCAATCCGTTGAGTGCTCCTCTAAGACGCTACAGTGTTAGCTCCTCCGCCAAACAGAACCCATGCCGATGAAAGTCGCAGTGCTTGTGCATCATCGAAATTACCAAGAACCTGCCAGCCGCAGCCAAGAGGCGTACCGCCCGGATCCCGCGAGCCCACCCGGCTCAGCTGGGAGCATTGCTGCTCCAGGGACGCCGTCGGCGCAGCGGCTACCTCCTAGCAACCTCAACGGACGCGCAAGCGTGCAGTCTTCAGCAGCCCGCCATCAAGCACAGAGGCCAGCCCACCACTGCTCATCCAGAGGCCCGCTCGCGCTGTCCGAGGAAGATCCTCGTCGCGCAAGCCACCGCGATACCCCTCAAGAGGCCGGCGCGCCACCTACATCGCAAGACACCTCCCAAGCGGCCAACACAGAGAACTCCGAGGAAGAACCACTGCCCGGACTCAAGTTTCCAAGACGACGCCTCCAAGAAGGGTACGACGTCAAAGACGCCGTCGTCGCCCGATTTGGCATGCCAAATCTGAGGTTTTCACCCGAAACCTGAGACCCTGGACGAGGGAGGAGCCAATCGATGACGCCACATAGGAAACGGCACCCTCAGGCGTCGCCGTCATCGGCCCCGAAAGGCAGGGCTTTCGCCCGGAGCATAGAACCTCACCACCGCAAGCAGCGTCCGCCCATCGCCAAAAGCTCACGCGCTGACCCGTCCAATGGGAGGGCTCGCCGGCAGGGTTGCGCGCATCCACCTCGAGGAGGTATCACCGGCCACCCGGCCACCGCCTACGCGCCGACAGCGCCGCACGGGCGCCCCGAGCCACCACGCCAAGATGGCATTAGGCTCAGCTCAACCCGGCCGCAGCGAGCAGCACTCTGCGCTCGGAGCCGAGGAGGATGGGCGAGGAGCGAGGTGGGCGACCGCACCCGAGCGCGAGTGGCCGGAACGACCGGGGCCCGCCTTCCCCGGATCGGGTCCCGAAGGGCCCAGATCTGGGCCGGCCGACGCGCGCCGCCACGGCGCCAACTCCGGCCGCCCAGCACCGTCGCCGCCAACCCAGCGTCGTCGCCGTCATCCTCAGCGCCGTCGCCGCCATCCCCAGCGCCGTCGCCGTCGCTGGGCAGCCATGGAGCTCCTGCCGCCGCCGTCGGGTTTGCCCGCGCCCCTACAGGCGTGCGGATGGTGGAGATGCCCGCCGCCGGCGGCACCGCGCGGGCTTTGCCCGGCGGCGGAGGAGGGGGCGGGAGAGGTCTGGGGCGGAGGAGGGAGTTAGGGTTTCGCCCGTGACTCGCCCGCGGGGACGAGCCACGAGCCTCTTTTCCGTTGCATGGTATGCTAACTTCCTTCCCTCCCCCAGCTCATTTTCATTTTTGCAGAAACCTCCGTAAAACATTTTAATTTTTTTAAATCTATGTCCGAAATCAAATTTGAAACAAGGTTCTTCGTCGCCGGCCTGGTTCCCTGGTGCGGACACCGTCCTCCGTCGCCAACGTGGTTCCCGCGGAGGTGCACGGCTGCATGCGACCCGCTCGAGCTGCCGGACTCCATCAAGGACGCACACGAGCTCCCGGACTCCATCGAGGATGCCAGCATTGTGGAGGCGCAGGAGTTCGCCGCAACGATGGACGGGGCGGCTCGACCTGGCGGCCGGCCAGCCTGCTAGCCGCGCTCCTTCCTCTGTCGGCGCCGCCCCGGGCATCGTTCTCCCCCACCTCTGCAGCCTGCACCGAACGCGGACCTCGCTGCAACTCCCTTGCACCGCGCGCGCGATTTGCCGCAGCTCCCCTGCACCGCGCGCACGCTCCGCCGCAGCTTCCTGCACCGCTTGCGCGCCTCGCCGCAGCTCCCCTGCAACGCGCGCGCGCCTCGCTGCTAGCCTAATCGTGGCCGCGCCTAAGCTCTTCCTCGACAGGAACCACGACAGCGCGTCGCTCCGCTGCAGGGCCGCTGCTCCTCCTCAACCTGCTCCTCTTGCCGGCGAAACCGCAGCGCCAAGCATCACTGCTGGCCCTCCCTGCGCCTCCTCTACTCCTCTGCTCCACGCGCTCTACAAGGAGTATAACTGAAGCACTGCAATAGTATTCAGGCCAGTATAACTGAAGAATCAGGAAAAAGAAGTCAGGTCTCTGAAGAAGATAACAAGTTTCCAGGAGTAATTTATTAACAGTCTATTATTGCATCCTAATTTAATTATTTCTGGAAGTGGTATGCTTCTACAGTAAGTTGATTAAAATTTTGTAGTACTCCTAATTTAATTGTTTCTGGAAGTGCTATGCATCCTACTCCTAATTTAATTAGTTTCTGGAAGTGGAGTAATTTAATTGTTTCTGGAGTATAAGATGTGCTTCAAATTCTGAAAAAACTGAAATGTGCTCTGAAAAAACAGAGATGTACTCTGGAGTATAAGATGTGAAGTAATTCTGACAGTACTGAATTTTATGAAGATATGGGAATAAGTGAAAGGAGATGTGGTGAAAAAACTGAGATCTGCTGCATGCACACACACAGATACTCCTCCCAAAAACATCAAGAGATCTGTAGTGTTCTTCATGTAGCCACCAACAAGCACAAGAGCTAGCTATCTAATCAGATTGGTCACATCAGAACACTGCAAACACTATACTATGAAAAACAACATTCATGTACATTCAAATGGAAGAGTATTCAAAAATATCCCTGTCACTACAGGCATGGGCCGAGGTGCCGAAGGTCTGGTCCTACGCGGAGGGCCAAATGTCGGGGCCATCGGGGTATGGACTGCCAGGCCAGCCCGCCAAAAGAACCGTCGGCGTAGCGATGCCCTCGGTGTAGGAAACGCTACGCCGACAGCTACCCTTGGCACATCGCGGGCCGTCGGCGTAGTCCAGTGCATGCGGCCCACCAAAGTTAGGTCGAGACGGTGTTGTCACGGTGTCAAGACTACGCTGACGGCTGCCCTCGGCATAGCCTTCTCCTCTTCTACGCCGACGGCGTACATGTTGAATTTTTTCCCTCCATGCACCCCCTGTGGATCACCTTTTTAAGTTTCAACTAAATGGCAAAAAATGATTTAAAAAAATAAAAAAATAAAATCCTTCGAGATGTCTATGTGTTATGTCATCTAGTTGCAAGAGAATTTAACTAAAATAAATTTCAATCTTTTTTGCAAAATTGTGTCATGTATCGGTAAAATGGTTTTTCTAGTTGCGTACGAAGTAAAAAAAAGTATAATATATCAAAATGATCGTGGCAAAAAGTTACATCCAAATTCACCATGGTTTACCCGGTTGGCATTTTTTTAGATTCTCAAAATTCCAAACGAAAATATGAAAGCATGAGGATTTTACTTTTTGCTAGAAATTCAAGATTTTAGATTTTAGATTTTCTTTTAAAAAATAAATTAATAATTGTATCCTTCGTAGAGATTATTATTACTTAACCATTGATGTTTATTTAAATAATTGTTTAAAATTCAAAATAATAAAGAGTTGTGATATCACATTCTAAGAGTTAATAGGATTGATATGGTAGTATTATCATCAATGTTTTGGGAAGAAGATGGAAGCTCAACCAGAAGGAACAAAGATGTTAAGCGTGCTAGGGGCAGAGGATGGATGACCCGGTTGAGAAGTTTGACTATGAGGAGTAATTTGACCTAAGAAGTAGTTTGAGTAGTTAGAATTAAAATGATGCATGTGAGACATTAAAAAAATTCAAAAAATTTGAAGTTAACGGACGGGACGGCTTGGTGTGCGCCGAGAACCTAGACGCCGACAGCCACCATTGGCGTATCATAGCTACGCCGAGGACATGGTCTACGCTGACGGTCCACATGCCTCCGCCGGTCTATTTTGAGAATCTACCCTAGGGCCGTCCTCCATGTAGCCTACGCCGACAATCCAATATGGGCTACACCAAGGGTTTCCCATCGTCGGCGTAGCGAACCATTCCCGTAGTGTGTATATGCAATCAGTTCTTGCATATCTGTTACAGGAATGTGCACCACTGAAGCATGGCACTTGCATATCAGTTCTTGCATATCACTTAAAACTGAAGCATCACTACTGGTGCTTTCTTTACTAGAGCAGTATGTTGTTGCACATCTTGAACTGAATATTCAAGAGATAGTGTAGGGAGTAGAGTATTAAACCATCCTTCTAAATTTTAGATGAACTCAAACTGAGTCTGAGAAACTAAAAAGAATGTGAATAGTAACCAAAATGATTGCCCATTTTACATTAATTTCATCTAAATTAGCCTAGACACCAGAAAATTAGATCATTGCTTCACTGTGCCTCATGAACATCACTTCGGCCCTTAACTTTAGTAGTAACTTTAAGAATAATTTTGCGCCATACCAGTGTGTTGGTTGAATCTGCTGTAGGGCTGCTTTGTGGGAATGCCCCATATGAATTATTCTGGCACTTGTACAGAGCTGGAGTATTTCTCTTTCCCCATGGGCTATCCTCCTAATGATGTTGAGCTATCCTCAATCTGAATTTCTGCAAATAGAAAAGAAATGCTGAGTTGTTTTCCTCTTCAGGTTGTTTCATGATATCCAGGTGGCAAGAGTTGAACAGGAAGTACAAATACAAAACAACAAGATGAGCCTCAAAATTGATAAGTAAATAGTTCTCTCCATTTAGTAAGTTTACATTTATACCTACTTTTTCTTTAGCAATTCTAGTTGTGATTTGCTCATCTTCTCTTTGCATAGCTATGTATTAGGAAAAATTAACCGTCTCCGCGGTAGGAAGAGGCTACCTCGTAATGCAATGGATGCGTGGAAGTATAACTTGATGCACCAAAAGGACATTTTCTCAAAACCTTTGGTACACGGTAAACTAGTATGCTCGATTCCCCTAATCTCGCTTTGTCTTGTGTATTCTTGTTCTCAAAACAGAACGATGTCATTCCCCTAATCTTTCTTACAAGGTTGAATCCCTCGGATGAGTGACTATGAGAAGGTCAAGATGAGACACATGAAGCTTGATCTCAACTCAATCCCAACATATGATGGTGTACTTGATCTCAACTCAATTCCAGCATATGATGATGAACCTTATGAAGCTCAAGATATGGTGGCTGATGTACCCGATGAAGCTCAAGATATGGTGGCTGATGAACCCGATGAAGCTCAAGATATGGTGGCTGATGTACCCGATGAAGCTCAAGATATGGTGGCTGATGAACCTGATGAAGCTCAAGATCACTATAGAGGTCTCGATGGTGTACTAGATCTCAACCCAAGCCCTGACATGATGGTGTACTAGATCTCAACTCAAGCCCAACACATGATAAGCCCGATGTTCCTCAAGATGTAGTAGCTGGCCAACCTGATGGAGGTCAAGATATGGTGGTGATCAACCTGGTGAACAAATTCTACATGTTGAGCATCCTAGAAAAGATCTGACAAATGAAGAGAAATATGCTACTTATTTTTCGCTTTGGAAGTAATTAGGACTAGAGACGGAGATTTTCAAACATAAGACAAGGAAATTGTAGCAAGCTTGCTGAATACAAGTGTACGGACAATCGAGCGAATCTAGAGAAAATCTCAAGATCAGCTTGCACAAGGTCAATCCGTTGATGTGTCGAACAAGAAGAAGGGCAATAGTGGACGAAAAAGGAAAGATTTGGAACTCTCGAGGATAAAAACAACACCACTAAACAAAAGAAGGACAATTTGATCTCTAGCAAAAGCTCTCGATGTTAACCGCTCAACATTACACTGGAGGTTTAAGTGGGGTAAGGTGAAGTGCATCAGTGATGCCCTAAAGCCTTCGATGACGCTAGATAACAAGATACAGAGGTTGCAATTATGCGTCTCTATGCTGGATGAGAACTTTGATGAGAAGTTGCCAAGCAAATTCAAAGGAATGGACAACATAGTCCATATCGACAAGAAATGGTTCGATATGACGAGAGTGAGGAACACATACTACCTACACCCCGAAGAACCAAAACCATTATCGTGAAGAACAAAAATAGCATTGAAAAAGTGATGTTCATCACGGCTGTTGCCAAGCCAAGGTACAATCAAGATGATATAGTAACATTTGATGGGAAGATTGGCACATGAGCCCTTGTTAAGAATACTCCGGCTCTTAAAAGGAGTAAACTCAGACCCAAAGGAACAATAGAGATAAAATCAGTGAAAGTTACTCGAGATGTCATGAGGGATTACATGTGTAATCTGGTGATTCCCGTAATCTAGGACAAGTGGCCCGATGAAGATGAGGGAAGAAAAATCTTCATACAACAGGATAATGCAAAACCTCACCTCCTCCCTCATGATGCCGATTTCCGAGAGGCAGTAGCACAGACTGACCTAGACATTAGGTTGATACAACAACCTCTGAACAGTCCAGACTTGAATGTGATTGACCTATGCTTCTTCATGTCTCTACAATCCCTTACTGATACGAGAGCACCTAACAATATTAGGGAGTTGATAGAGGGCATGGAGGAAGAATTCAAGAACTACGAGGTCAACAAAGTAACACTACAAGAAAACTGTCCAACTATGACGTTTTAATAGTGACGCTGTAGGAAAACGTCATAATTTTGTGACGTTTTTGAGCCACACCGTCGTTGGCCGCTGGAAGGGGGAAAACCCTTGAAAATAGTGTTCTAGGGTAGAAACGTCGTTAGCCGCGTAAAAGAAAACGTCATAATCCAACCGGGATGGATTACGACGTTCTAGTGCAGCCTATTGCGACGAAACAAGATCGTTGTTCGGCTTTCCGCGTAATTGAAGCTGTGACTTGGCTGCCATGTCATCACTTTTCTCAGACATGTGGGACCTATGCATCTCGCTAATTTTTTTCCCTGTGCTGCCCACCCTTGTGTTGGGCTGCTTGTGATATCCTCCTCCGTTGGGCTATCCTCTATTGGGTTCTTTATGATATATCTCTATTTTAATGGGCCAGCCCCACTGTTATCACGACGGCCCAAGCAGTGAATTAATAGCTAGTCCGACGGCCCATGTTGTGGATGCACTGCGCTCGCGCAAATTAATAGGCAAAAACTGCTATTGCGAGGAGTCGAACCCTCGACCGAGCATGAATCCTCTGTAGGATAACGTTGCATAGAAAACAAAAAATTTCCTACCGCGAACACGCAATCCAAGCCAAGATGCAATCTAGAAGACGGTAGCAACGAGGGGTATCGAGTCTCACCCTTGAAGAGATTCCAAAGCCTACAAGATGAGGCTCTTGTTGTTGCGGTAGACGTTCACTTGCCGCTTGCAAAAGCGCGTAGAAGATCTTGATCACGATCGGTTCCGGCGCCACGAACGGGCAGCACCTCCGTACTCGGTCACACGTTCGGTTGTTGATGAAGACGACGTCCACCTCCCCGTTCCGGCGGGCAGCGGAAGTAGTAGCTCCTCTTGAATCCGACAGCACGACGGCGTGGTGTCGGTGGTGGTGGAGAAATCCGGCGGAGCTTCGCTTAAGCGTGCGGGATGTGGTGGAGGAGAGAAACCGCTAGGGTTTGGGGAGAGGGGAG
>NC_061513.1:308789536-308879131 GCF_022539505.1 Lolium rigidum
CTCACACACCTTGGCACGGCAGTGGGGCCCCCGCGCCTCCCTATGGTGTGGGCCCCCTGCTGGCCTTCCTCGACTCTTCTTCGGTCTTCTGGAACACTCCGTGGAAAATAGGGCCGTGGGCTTTTGTTTCGTCCAATTCCGAGAATATTTGTAAACCAAATTTTTTGAAATCAAAAACAGCAGAAAACGAGAACTGGCACTCGTGGCATCTTGTTAATAGGTTAGTCCCAGAAAATGCATAAAAACATTATAAGGTGTGAATAAAACATGTAGGTATTGTCATAAAACTAGCATGGAACATAGGAAATTATAGATACGTTGGAGACGTATCACTCCGGTGCTCTATTAAAAGGAGTACCTTAATTACCAGTAGTTTCCCTCGAGGCCCCGCTGCAAACGGGCTGGGAGGACAAAAGATATTATGCAAGTTTCTCATTGCGAGCACGTATGACTATATATGGAAAACATGCCTACGATATTAATAGACTGGATATTTTGTCTTAAGGCTAAATTCAATTCTGTCAACTGCCCAGCTGTAATTTGTTCACCCAACACTTGTTATTTGGAGAGTTACCACTAGTGTAGATCGTCGGGAACCCCGGTCCTTTATTTCATCATCATTGCTTTTCAATCAACTGCGCGCTGGGATATTTTCCAGTGTCATTGCCTTTGTGTTACTGCTACTGCTGTGTTACTGTTGCTCTCATATTACTGCTGCGTCACATTTCCCTGTCAACACGCCATCAAAGTAGTACCAACTATTTTCTGGCGCCGCATCATATTACCACTGCTTTCACATCACCCTGTTGTTAGTGCTTTTTCAGGTGCAGCTGAATTGACAACTCCGCTGTCAAGGCTTATAAGTATTCTTTGGCTCCCCTTGTGTCGAATCAACAAATTTGGATTTTACTTTCCTCGAGGACTGTTGCGATCCCCTATACTTGTGGGTCATCAAGACTATTTTCTGCTGTCGTTGCCGGGGAGCATAGCTCTACTTATAAGTTCACCTGGGGAGTACACTCCACCTCTCTCGCTGTTTTTATTTCATTTTGTTTTGTCTAGTTTATTTTTGTCTTGTTTTATTTTTCCTATATATCTGAAAATCGATAAAAATTTGAAAAATCGAAAAACTAAAAACTTGTGAGAATAATTATGTTACTATTATTTATGATAATCCATGCTATTTTGATAAATCTCATGATAATCCTTTATTTGTGCCTAATTTCGAAATGCATGGAACTAAAGAATTTTGCATGGAGAGTGTTTATGATAAAGCTCTAGATGATGGTCCTATGTTACTTGATGATATAAATTATAATGCTACTGAAAATAGGATTGCTACTAGTAGTCCCATACATCTTGAGAATGATCAATCATCTTGTTATAAAATTGCTAAAAGTGGGGTTAATTGTTTTAATCCTACTATTTTTGAGCATGATAAAAATTATGTGTTTGAAGATCATGAAAAGCATGCTTTATGTGATAGTTATATTGTTGAGTTTATTCATGATGCTACTGAAAATTATTATGAGAGAGGCAAATATGGTTGTAGGAATTTACATGGTACTAAAACACCTCTCTACATGATGAAAATTTTAAAGTTACTCTTGTTTTACCTTCACATGCTTGTCACTTTGTTCTTTGTGAATTTATTTGTGTACAAGATTCCCATGCACAGAAAGTGGGTAAGACTTAAATGTGATTCATATTTTCTTCTTGATGATCTCTTTTGCTTCAATTCATATTACATATGTGGGCATCTTCTCAAATTACTGAGCCTATCTTAATGGCTATAAAGAAAGAGCTTTTTGGGAGACAACCCATTATGTTTTTATTTCTGTTATTTTACTGTTTTGTTGAGTCTCAGAAGTCATTGCTACTGTAATGACCTCTCCTTTTCATTTTAATTTCGTTTTTGTGCCAAGAGTAGCCTCTAATGGTAAGAAAGTAGTGTTTGGGGTATTTGCAATTCTGAAACAGATTCTGTCTGGTCACGAAAAATATTCTTAAACATCGCCAGAATGTTATTTTAAGCTGCAAATTTTTGTGCTTATGCCCCAGTATGTTAGCTAACTTTTGTTAGTTTATTATTTTTCGATTTGAGCAATAGACCTATTTCTTTAATTTCGATCTTTTCCTGCTGGTCTGTTTTGACAGATTTCTGCCATGTTTTGCATTTGCGTCTTATGCTTCGTCTTTTTGAGTTCTTTTGTGAAAAAGAGCTTTGGAAAGAAGTAGCTACAGTAGAATATGTTAAAATGAGTGTTCTATATGTGCCATTACTGATGCCTTGCTGGTTTGATATATTTTTATTTGCACTAATGTTGCTAATCAATTGTGCTGAGTTTTGTGTGAAGGAAGTTTTCCAAGTGGAGAGAAGAATGATGCAATAAGATGAAGCATGGACAAGAGCTCAAGGTTGGGGATGTCCCCTGGACCCCAAGAAATATCCAAGAAGTACAAGCGTCAAAGCTTGGGGATGCCCGAGGCACCCCCTCTTCATCAGTAAAAAGCACCAGGTCATTTTTCAATGCGCTATATTTTTATTGCTTCATGCATTATGTGCTTTTCTTGGAGTGTCTTTATTTTTGTTTTCTGTTGTTTTGTTTTGTTTGCTGTAACAAGTGGTAGGACCCCATCATATTTGTTTTGGAGAGAGACACGCTCCGTTTTAATTGCATGAGCGCTCTAGTTTTCACTCATATGTTCAACGAGCGTTCTATTTTTGCGAGTACTGCGTTTAAGCTCTAGTTTTCCATTCATATTACGTTCAGAGCTTGTTGGTTTTCTATATGCAAGTGAATTTATCTCTCTGATATCTACTGAATATTATCTACGAGAGTTGTTTCAAATAAGTTAATTGGTGTTGGATACGAGTAAGAAGTCTCATATTAATAGTGATGCAAATGAAAGATCTCCTTTGATGTTTCAATTGAGTTGACTTGATGATCATTTATTTTTTGACTTTTAGTACCACCATATGCTTTGATTGATAAGTTTTGTCGCTATGCATGATTATGGCCATTATTGCTCTCTTAGTCGGTCGCCCCCTTTATTTTGCTAACCTTCATTTGTACTGAGGATGAGCTCTACTCGTGCATCCAACTCCCAAAAACCAAAATGCCAATCGTGTCCACCATACCTACCTATATGTGGTATTTCATAGCCACTCCAAAGTAAATTTCTTGTGTGCTACCTTTAAAACAAAATGTTCCTTGTTTTTGCAATATATAGCTCATGGGAAAGTAGCCTAAAAAACTATTGTGGTAAGGAACATGTCACTTATGCATCTTAGTTCTTATAAGTTGCTTGTTGAGCGGTAACCATTGACTTACTGGGGAAGCCATCAACCTGTCACACCTTTGTTGAATATCATGTGAGTTGCTATGCATGTTCGTCTTGTTTGAAGTAAGGGAGATTTTCCATGAGTTGAAACGGTTTGAGTATGCATATTGTTAGAGAAGAACATTGGGCCGCCAACCAAAGCCATGTATCATGGTGGAAGTTTCAGCTTGGACACTCAAATCTACAAAATCTCTTATGAGAATATTATTATTGTTGAATGCTTAAAGCATTAAAAAGAGGAGTCCATTATCTGTTTTCTATGTTGTCCCGGTATGGATGTCCTTAAGTTGAGATCTATCAAAATCGAGAAATAAAATGTGATTTATCTCCTTGGACCTTTGTACATGTGGCATAGAGGTACCCCTTTGTGACACTTGGTTGAAACATATGTAATGCGATGATAATCCATGGAAATCCGAACTAATTAGGACAAGGTGCGGGCACTATTAGTATTCGATGCATGAGGCTTGCAACTTATAGGAAGTTTATACATAACCCATATGAATTATTACTACCGTTGACACAATTGTTTCCATGCTTTCAAAATAAAAAGCTCTAGCACATGAGTAATCCCTGCTTCCCTCTGCGAAGGGCCTTTCTTTTAATTTTATGTTGAGTCTTCATCTTCTAAGTTCATGCACCATTAAGAGAGCATAGTTGTCATTCTTAGTTTTATGTGCATGGTCCCAAAATTATTATTGGTTGAATCATGAATGTGTTATTACTTGTTCTTAAATTATTTGTATTTAGTCATCCTTTGAACTTTGAAGGTGCATGTCACTTCAAAAATTATTTGTTTGTTATCACTTACCTACTCGAGGACGAGCAGGAGTTAAGCTTGGGGATGTTGATACGTTGCAAACGTATCTATAATTTTTGATGCTCCATGCTTGTTTTACACAAATTCCTCTATGTTTTATGTGCACTTTGCATCACTTTGCATCATTTTATGACATTTATTGGACTAACCTATTAACAAGTGCCATAGTGCCAGTTTCTGTTTATTATATCTGTTTATTGCAGAAAATGTCCAAAATTGAAAGTGCTCGGAAAATTCTGGAAAAATCATAGAAATTCTAATATACCAGAAGACTCCGGGAGCCAGAAGGGGAGACAGAGATGTGCCACGGGGCAGCCATACCAGGCCCAGGCGTGGGCCCAGGCCTGGCCGCGCCTGGGGGTGGTATGGGCACCCCGTGCACCCCATCGCGTCACCTCTTTGCCTATAAGACCTCTCTGACCTAAAAACTCCGCAACGAACCACCCTCCGTCCACAAAAAGTTTCGTAGCCACCGTCATCGCCGAAACCAAGTTTCGGGGGACAGAAGTCTCTCTTCCGGCACCCTGCCGGGACGGGGAAGTGCCCCCGGAGCCATCGCCATCGACTCCACCACCTCCACTTCGACTCCATGATGGTTTGTGAGTAGTTCCCGCATGGACTATGGGTTCTTGGTTGTAGCTAGATGGTACTCTCTCCCATGTGCTTCAATACAATGATCTCATGAGCTGCCTTACGTGATTGAGATCCATATGATGTAATCGGTGTTGTGTTTGTTGGGATCCGATGGATTGATCATTATGTTTAGTGTATCTTATAAGTTTGTGAAGTATTTTTTGCTGCAATATTGTTATGTTTAATGCTTTTCACTAGTGCACGAGTGGCATGATCTTAGATGTAGGCTCTATAATTGTTGCTTAGATTGTATCTACAAATTGTATGTACATGTCTTTGTCCGGAACCCGAGGCCCCAAAGTGACCTCGAATTGGGAAACCGAAGGGGATGGCTTTGATGTGAGGATCACATGTTTTCACCAAGTGTTAATGCTTTGCTCCAGTGCTCTATTAAAAGGAGTACCTTAATTACCAGTAGTTTCCCTCGAGGCCCCGCTGCAAACGGGCTGGTAGGACAAAAGATGTTATGCAAGTTTCTCATTGCGAGCACGTATGACTACATATGGAAAACATGCCTATGATATTAATAGACTGGATATTTTGTCTTAATGCTAAATTCAATTCTGTCAATTGCCGAGCTGTAATTTGTTCACCGAACACTTGTTATTTGGAGAGTTACCACTAGTGTAGATCGTCGGGAACCCCAGTCCTTTATTTCATCATCATTGCTTTTCAATCAACTGCGCGCTGGGATATTTTCCAGTGTCATTGCCTCTATGTTACCGCTACTGCTGTGTTACTATTGCTCTCATATTACTGTTGCATCACATTTCCCTGTCAACACGCCATCAAAGTAGTACCAACTATTTTCTGGCGCCGCATCATATTACCACTGCTTTTCACATCACACTGTTGCTAGTGCTTTTCCAGGTGCAGCTGAATTGACAACTCCGTTGTCAAGGCTTATAAGTATTCTTTGGCTCCTCTTGTGTCGAATCAACAAATTTGGGTTTTACTTCCCTCGAAGACTGTTGCGATCCCCTATACTTGTGGTTCATCAACATGCGACCCCTGATCTTTTTTATCGGGTTCGCTTACTGTACTTTATTTTTCGAAGTCGACGCTCACGGTATTGTGCGAAGGAAAGATTTCAAAAAATTGTTTGGGTGTCCCGAAGCAATTAAATGATCATATGAATGAAACTTGAACCTTTATTAATAAGTCTATGATGATAATATAAGCTAGTATCGCTATGGCTTAAGTAAGCCTTATTGAAAATAAAATCCTATGAAGATAAAGATGTATGCCACCACTCGTCTTCTTAAGTAAGAGGAGGGTCCTTCTTCTCTTGATCCTCACCTACCAAGGTGTCAATAGCTTCCGAAGTGCCAACGATTGCTAGGGCGGTGCCGATAGTTTCTGTAGGAGTGTTGCAATTGCTACTGAAGAATTAACACCTTCTTCTGAAGCTTTATTTTATGCTGCCGTAACCTAGATAATTTCCGCTGCAGAATCATCCGTTTGTTTCTTCATCTTCTTGCCGCTATCGACCTCTTTAAGCTTGGAGTTTTGAATAGTCAACTCCTTAGAGGGAGAGTTAACAGTTTTATCTTCCTGTTATACCCCAAACTTAGCAGCGATCTTCTGGAACTCCCGATCACAATTATCTGAGCGAGAGAAACTTCCATGAACAGTAATATTGGTCCCACTGTTGCCTGGCATCTTGAGTTTTAAATACGCATAGTGTGGTACAACCATGAATTTAGCATAAGATGGTCTTCCGAGAATAACGTGGTACTATGATTCCCAATCGACTACCTCGAACTCGAGCCTTCCCTCCTGAAATTGTCGGGTTTCCCGAAGACTACATTCAATGAAACTCTGTCGAGAGAGTATGCTGGCGAAGTTGGAACAATGCCATGGAAACACGTATCAGACTCCTGCAACATGTCTACTATAATACCCATATTTTTGACTGTGCTTGCGAATATTAGATTCAATCCGCTCCCACCATCCATGAATAATTTGCTCATATTGAATCCTCCAATATGTGCTTCAACTACAAAGGTTGCATGACCTAGCCTTGGGATAAACATCGGGTGGTCGGCCCTGCTGAATTGGATGCTCTGTGCAGACCAATCGATGAACTCTGGGACATTAGCCATGGTGCTCTCTGCAAGGTTTATCTCTTGCATAAGCTTCTTCATTTCTCTCCTAGAAATGCCAGTTTTATGAATCATGCTCATCTACCCCCTAGGTGGAGGAAAAGCTTCATTAGAGGCACGAGTTTGAACTTGCTGAGGTGGCGGTGGTGGGTTCGGGAGCTGTGCCTGCCCCTTACCCGACTCGTAGAACTTCTGAATGTCGAGGAACTGTCGCTAGTCCCTTAGAAGATGGCTTGATTTTTTGGTGTTATCCTTGGGATCGAAGTACGAGTGTATGTAACAAGGAGCGTTCAACTGCTCGGCGAACGGTAGCTCCAGGACCCGAGGTGGTCGTTCCCTGTAGTTGCCACGATTTCCTCCAGAACCGCTGCGGTTTCCATCCCGATGATCATCGCGCTTGTCCCCGCGCTGATCATCGTACCGAGCGTCACGTCGATCGTAATATTCCGCAACAACAATATTGGTGTCTTCATACCCTCGGTCTCTTCTCTTTTTTCGATGATCACGTTGATGGCCCGAATCATGCTTCTGGTCGTCGTCTTCGTCGTCTGGTCCTCGCCATCAACCCAACTGTTGTCGATTTCCATAAGTCTAGTAATGGTCTTCGGCTTCTTTTGGCCAAGCTCCTCGATATAGGGTTCTCATCGGATGCCATCGGTGAAAGCATCAATCGCCCTATCGACAGAGACATCTTCGGCAACATTCAGGAGTTTAGTAAAATGCCCAATGTACGCGCGGATTGATTCCTTCGGTTTTTGGTGACACTGTCGTACTTCTTCGATTCCAACGAGCCTTTTGTATGTGGCCTGGAAGTTTTTGACAAAGGCATCAACTAGGTCGTCCCAGGATCTGATGGATCCCTTCGGCAGACCCCTTAGCCAAGCCCGTGCCGAATCTTTTAGGTAAAGCTGCAAGCATTGCCTTGCTGCTACTTGGTTTCCCTTATGTAAGATCACTGTTTGTAGATAATCGTCTATCCAACCTCAGCTCCTGCTGACCATCATACTTGGCAGCGTCGGTGGGTGTAGGCTTGAATCTCTTTGGTGGCATTGACCCCTGAATCCTTTTACTTAAGAAATCATCACCTCGTACTACACCATCATATTCCTGGGTTTCTTCGGAGTCCTCGCTATCGTAGCCTTATCTTGCGGCACACCAATGAAGAGTTTGTCGACCTTGCTCTGTGTGATGTTGTCACGGGCATCCTTCGGATGGTGCTTAGACCCACTGCCCTGATGTGTACTCTTCTCCTTCCTAGGGGCGAGCTTATCTCCAAGTAGCACAAGGCTTTCCAGAGCGCCTCGGTGAGCTTGCGGCATCGGATCATTGGGTGTCGGTTGATGGTTAATTAGATAGGCTGCGAGATTTGCGGTTTCCCCCTCAACAGTCTTTGGCCTGATCATGCCTGCTGTGTTCATGAAGGATTTGGAAAGATTCGAAGTAGTTTCCCTCGCATCATCTTTTGAGAGGTGAGGAATTCGCGGTCGAAATCTTCCTTGTCCTTGATTGCTTCGAGACGCGCTTCCATGCGAGGGTTGCCCCCTTCGCCGTTCACTTGACTGATCGGCTGCCTACCGACGTCGATCAAGGTCAGTTTGCTCTTTGGCTAACCGATCCCGATTTTTATCTAGAATCGCATGATACGCATTGAGGTTTCGTGCCGAAGCTCCAATGGGAATTAGAGTATGATTGGCTATAGCATTGCGAGCAATCTCCCACTCTTCTCCGGTGATGGTGTAAGCACTGTCGTCATTGCTGGCGCTAGTCTTGATGTTGCGACGTCTACTGTGATTAGCACGCGGGGTACGTTCGCCCTCCAAGATTTCGTCTCCCGTTACAGGATTGATGATAGCATAAACTTGGTGATGGGCCGCCTCCCAGGTGGCTGCCCTAGGGATACTGCCGATACTTTCATCATCCGAAGAGCACCCGACGCTGCAAACAAAAGGTGTATCTTCTGAACCCAGCCCGTGCCTGGTGTTGCAGTTGAGGCAGTAGTACGAAGTTAGATCCGACGATCCTGAATCGTCGGATCCGACGGACATGGATGACATGGAATGGATCGGCGATGCCAATGGCGAAGATGTTGGAGATGGCTCCGATGTCGTAGTTGATAGATCGACCGTGATCGGGAACGAAGCAGTTGATGCAGCAGTCGATGAATCCGCAATCCTTGATGCCCTCGGTACGACCGGATCGGGCAGCCGAAGGATTCCTTCGGTGTTGACGCAGTAGTGCATGCTCCCGAATGCCATCCCTAGCCCATCGCGTAAGTCCGAGAAGGTCGAACGCGATAATTCAGCGTGCGGAGTACACTCGAAGGACCCGAAACGAATCGAGTTCCTTAAGCTTGGTGATGAAGGAGCCAATGATGATATCAGTGATGCCGACCCAGAGGTAGCCGACGAGATCGGAACAACCGATGAAGTGCCTTGTACCAGCAAGTTCCCCACAGATGGCGCCAATTGTCGGGGGAGCTCCCCGGCAATGCCCACCATGAGGGGCTTAGGGTTGACGGAATCCTGCAGGCTAGCACGAGACATCGGTAACCAAACAAACGGGGAGAGAGATTTATCCAGGTTCAGGGCCCTCGATGAGGTAAAACCCTTACTTCCTGCTTGTCTGATCTTGGTTATCGAAAGTATATCA
Source organism: Lolium rigidum (assembly GCF_022539505.1). Lineage (NCBI taxonomy): Eukaryota > Viridiplantae > Streptophyta > Magnoliopsida > Poales > Poaceae > Lolium > Lolium rigidum. The sequence continues at coordinate 308,799,089 of NC_061513.1, forward strand.
GGTTACAATGGGGTAGCCGATAGGCTATGGTGATGGTCTCGCCGAGAGGCAAGGGTTCTAAGCTCTAGATTTTATCTTGGGGTGGTTCTACGTGTGTAAGTTGTGTTCCGGCAGATCCTCTCCTGGCCTTTATATAGCAGGTCCCAAGAGATCTGTCCGGACTCGACTAAGGTAGAAAGAGGTATAGTCTAATCTTTCCTTGTAACGCAACTTCTTGCCTTGTTCATCAACAATCTTCCTTCAGATGAGTCTCTTTCTTCAACTACGACGTGTAGGCTCACTTCGGATGTTAGGCAATCTTCATGGGCCCCAGACGGGCGAGTGGAGTTAGCCTTACGGTCCAGACAGGGGCCTGTTGCCATGCGAATCCAGCGCCTTCCGTCCCGCGATCTGGTGTGGCCGGCAGCCACGGGGGCTATTGGTCTACCGATCCTCGGGAGGTGCTCTCTCCAGTCAGGTTCGATGCTTCCAGGGCAGGGGGTCAGGGTTACTCGCTGCGTAGGTTCTACTCGTTCCCATCCTTCTCTCCGTTGAGCTCTGAGCTAGGATGCCGGGGCGGCGGCCCTGGAAGGGGGGAGTCATGTTGGCTGGCGGGCGAGCCAATGACTTTAGTGCTGGCTGGTGACCACGGCCGTGAGGGTGGCGTGGTGGTCGGCGAGTTGAGTGTTGTGGGGTGTAGATGATGGTGACTTTGCCAAAGGGAAACGTTTGCCCCTTGGGCCACGGTGGCGACGTCTGCGGACGGCGTCCCCTTGTTGAAGGCGTCGTGAGGCTAATGTCCGGCCCTCTACTTCCTCCGGGTGAAAACCCAAGATCCTCGGATCGGGCGGTGGCGGCACTACGGTGTCGTGCTCTTCTTGAAGACACCGTCTTGGAGCCCACAACACGAGGCTCTCCGATGGTTGTGATGGAGGTGATTCTTCGGCGATCTTCGGCAAGGCTTGCTCCGTACCCTTCCCTCATCGAGCTTCCTTGGTGCTGCTTTTCGGTCTGTGAGCAACGTGGGTTGGTCCCCGGTGGTGGTTGGCTTCCGGTGGCGCTTCTGCGACGGAGGGGTTCTGTTGACAGCACGCGTGAAAAATGGCTCGTTCTCGAGTGAGCTCCGGCCCGACACTGTAGCTTCCAGCTCTGTTCTGAGTCTTCGTAGGCGTTTTGGCTAAGCCTGTTGGTCGCGCTTCCTGTTGTAACTTCTTTGGTAGTTCGTGTGGGTGAGTGGTTTCGATATGTAAACCGAGTTCAGCACTTTGTATCGTTTTCGTTCTTGGTGGCTTTGTTAATTCAAAGTTGGGCACTTATATGCCTTTTATCTAAAAAAAATGACTACATCAAAGAGACGTTGGGTTTAGCTTTTGCCTACTATTTCAGAGTTTGGTTTGGATATTTTTCCCAAGGAGATGTTTTTTTTGAGTTTGGTCGGCACGATCGCCCTCGCCACACCGTTTTCGTGACTCCGTTTGCGCGCTGGGTAGTACTAGTTGGGAACGTGCAGTGAATGAAGGGTCAGCGCGTCGATTCAGCTCCTCTACCGTTTATTGTGGCTGGGTGCCGAGGGCCCGAGGCCCGAGGCGTCGATTCGGCTCGCCACACTGTTTGATTTCCCGAGACGAAGGTCCGGCCTCGCTTTGTTTCTGCCCCGGCAGTCCATTTGTTTGTAGTCAGTCCTTGATTCGTTCACCTGCCGCTCTCCAGCACTCATCCCTGCTTCCTCTGCTCTGCTGCTCCTTTCAGTTCAGGTATGCCTTGTGGTTTGATTTACTAATTTTGTGGCATGCGGCCGGGAGCACCTGAAAACAACTTTTAGCAATTTTTCTCTAGCTAGTTGTACTTCGCATCTGGTAATACCATTTGTTTTCTGTAAAAAATCACAGATGCTTGCTCTTCTCTGATGATCCCGTAGGTCTAATCTGAGCTCTACAAGGATGGACAAGTCCTGCGGTTGCGAAACATGCAAGAAATGGGCTGAGCACTACTACTGGGACCGTTCAGACGATGAAGGCAAATGTTTCTTCAAGGTTATAATGGATGATCTCCATGAGATGGCAAGTTTATACCCCAATCCTATACTGTAGCTACTGTAGTTCCTTATTAGAATATGCAGATATTACCTGCTAACCTTAAGTGAACAAGTAGTAGCAGAGATCAGTATAATGCTATACTCGTTATTTTTATTTAGGTGGTATCAGGTAAAAATGTCTAGTTAGCTGAAATTATATGAGTTTTGTACTATAGTCATTTTTCAGTACAATCTAGGCCTGTAAACTTCAGTTATTCTTCGTTACAATGGCAGGTGTTGTTTTTTTCTCCCCGAGCACATGGCAGGTGTAATTTCTTGTAATAATAATTATAACCAATGCTTTAATTTATGGAGCTGGAATGCCAATATGATTTAGTTGCAAATTTGCAATCATGAAAGTCACTTTAGTTTGACTAAGCTGCATAAGTATGTTTCCCAAGGTAGCATTCAGCTGTCAGTTTTGTTGTTACAATCCTACTACTCCCTGCAGACAATACCAGAGAAGTTTGCACAACGTTTCAAAGGAAAGATATCTGGAACGATCAAACTGGAAGTGCGGAACGGCAGCATTTGCGACGTTGCAGTTAGGACATGTGCTGATAAAATGATCCTTCAATCTGGATGGGAGGAGTTTGTCAGTAAGCATGACATAGGAAAGGGTGATTTTCTGATATTCAGATACAATGGAGACTCCCAGTTTAAAGTTGGAATATTTGATCCAAGCGGCTGCGAGAAAGCATTGTCTTGTGTAAGCATCGACAACCCTCGTCCTGTAGAGACTGTCGAGAGTTCTTATGAGCATCATTCTAGGCGATCTCTTGACAACACCATGGAGAAGAGTTCTTCATCCACTCCCGCAGAGGAGCCAGGTGACGTATCACAACACTGTTTGGTTGTTATATTTTACAGCTATGTTCAGTAGCTGATTTCTCTACATTTTTTTTGAAACAGGTGATGCTTCTGCCTCACAAGATGACTTAGTTGCAAACAATGTTCCTCCTTACATGATTGCCCCTAATGTTCATCTAACACCAGTGCAAATGGATAAAGTGGAGGAGGTTGTCCAAGATATCAATTCTGACATCCCTTTGCTCGTCACCATTATGTCTAAAAGCCATGTTAGCAAAAGGCACTGCAAATTTGTGAGTACCATGTTCCATATTAATGCTGCCCGAACTCCAAAATCCTTTCTACTAGAAGCACTTAATTAGTATGAGAACAAACCTGAAAGCCTGCACTACCGTGTCATCCGATCAATCATTTTGAATACTTTTCCGTTTTTATTGCACAACTGTATTTCTCTAAAAAAAAAAAATTTACTGCCTCATTCTGTTTGATCTTTCTGAAGAAGCTTTTATTTTTCCGATCTGTGACAGGTTTTCTGGAAAATATATTGTGATAAGTATCTACCACAAGAGAAGCAAAAAGTCGTTCTTCAGCGGAATGGCAAGAGGTGGACAATGTGGCTTAATGGTGCTACCAGCCCCAGCAGGACTCTTATACATGGATGGAAACAGTTTTTCCTGGACAATAACTTGCAGATTGGTGATATCTGCCTCTTTGATCTGCTCGACAACAAGAAGACGTGCACGATGAACGTCCATATTATCCGCTCTATGAAGCGTGGCAGACGGTGATTAATGAAAAAGCATATTAATATTGCATTCAATTTGTGTCTGGGTACCATAGTTACCTCAATTGCTCAATGATGACAATGGTTATTGCATCGTTGGTTGGATGCATGCAGAGTGAGTGGCAGTGAACTTCAGTCCAGTCGTGTAACTCTCTTGGATCTCGTTGCTTTCTTTCTGGGCAGGCATTTAGAGACGAGTTATCCTAATGAGTTAAGTTTGTTCACTAGTGTTTCTACTTACTGCACTGCCCCTTATTTCCTGCAGGAATTCTTGTCTGTTTTTTTGTTTGTTTGAAGGAAACTGAACATGTAAAAACGTGTTAAAAACCTCACTGAACACGCAAACACCTATCTGAAGCGCCACGTTGTGTTATTTTAGTACTCACAACAAATATGTTTTTATGGTAGAGTGATCATACGCACCCGAAAACTAAATTGATAAATTGAGTTTCTGAGTATATAGCACCTTTACCCACGAAAGATCAATGCAATACCTCTGTTGTACTACAAAGGTATGTACGAAGGAATCTGCTATGTACAAAGCTGGCGAGCTAGGTGATTTATTGATCGGTTGAAGTGTACTTTCCGCCGAGGACCTGTGCAGGCAGATATGCAAAGCTAAGACTGGCTAGCTAGCTGGTGGACTGATCGATCATAATCATGGATGAGTAATTTCCGCTAGGGACATCCACCTCCATCTATCGCTCCAGAAACTGTGGCTTCGACTTCACGACGGCCTGCGTTATGAGCGTGTTTGAACCGTATAGCGGAAAAAATCTAGATCAGAGCATCCTAGTCGTTGGGCTTCTCGGGCCGAAATCGGCGCTATTTAGCACCGGATTGGACGAAACTTTAGCCCGGGGAGCGTCGAAGTTTCAGCCGTCTCCCCGGTAGACACCCGGGGTTCGCCTTTTTTAGAGAAAAACATCACTGGATGAAAATTTTCATGCATAATTCGGTGAATTTGACCAGTTTTGCCAACATTTAGATTATTTTACAAATAAACATTAAAGTTTAACAAAACAAGATAAGTTTTCAAACAAATCAAATGGAAACTAGTTGGTGTTGCCTCGAAGAGTCCATAAGTGCTCCACCAGATCATCCTGCAGCTGTTGATGCATTGTGGAGTCTCGAATCTTCTGACGCATATCGATGAATACAGCCCACGATGCCGGCACCTGGTGGTTAGGTTGTGCAAGAGGACCCTCTCTGTTATATGGTGCAACTTGTTCGCTCAGAGGAACCGGATGCTTCCGCTCATCCTTGATAATCGTATTGTGTAAGCACACACAACAGTTCATCACCTCCCACAGCTGATCTTTCGACCAAGTCAAAGCGGGGAACCAGACTACATCAAATCTCTGTTGGAGGGCACCAAATGCACGCTCGACATCCTTTCGGCAAGCTTCTTGTTCCTTGGCAAACTGTTGCTCCTTCGGAAGGTCGGGGCTTGAGATAGTCTTCACAAATGTTGCCCACTTTGGATAGATACCGTCTGCAAGATAGTATCCCTTGTTGTACTGTCGGCCATTGATCACAAAGTTAACCGGGGGAGCATGACCCTCAACAAGCTTGGAGAAGACCGGCGAGCACTGCAAAACGTTGATGCCGTTGTTGGATCCTGGCATAACAAAGAAGGAGTGCCAAATCCAGAGATCATGGGTAGCCACTGCCTCAAGTATCACAGTGCAGCCTTTTTTGTGACCCTTGTACATTTCCTGTCAAGCAAACGGACATTTCCATTTCCAATGCATGCAGTCAATGCTTCCAAGCATCCCTGGAAATCCTCGAGCTTCATTGACAGCGAGGTTCTTAGCAGTATCTTCGATAGTCGGTGATCTCAAGTAGAAGTCCCCGATCACTGCTATCACCGCCCTGCAAAACCGGTAGAAACAATCAAGGGCAGTGGACTCTGCCATCCGAAGATAGTCATCTGTAGAATCACCAGGAGCTCCATATGCCAGCATCCGCATAGCCACCGTGCACTTTTGGAGGGCGGAAAACCGTGCCATGCCGATGCAATCCAACTTGCATCTCAAATAGGAGTCGTAGTCTCGAAGGGCATACACAATTTTCAGGAATAGCTTCCGGCTCATCCTGAAATGACGCCTGAAAACAGCCTCACCGTGCAATGGATCGTCGGCAAAGTAGTCGGCGTAGAGCATGCAATACCCCTCCATTCGCTGCCTCGACTTGCACTTCCGGCGACCTAGTGCCGACCTACCACGGCGACCAATGACAAACTCGGCGTACAAGCCGGACAGGCAAGCGAGGATGAGCAGGTGCTCCTCGTCTTGGGCGGCGGCAGCCGTTACTTCTTCAGGAAGCTCGGCGAACATCTTCACCTCCTCCTCGTCGGAGTCCATGTCCGGCCAGGCAGTTGGACAAACACCTGCCGGGCGTCTCAACGAGGAGCGACGCGAGGGAGCTGCCCGACGGCGGAAAATAGGCAGAGGGTACGACATGCGGCGGAATATAGGCTGGGTGAAGGAACGGCGGAGTTGGGGTAACCCGCCGGCGGATTGGCGAGGGGTGGTGCCGGCGGCGAGAGAGCAAAGGGAGGGGAGGAGGGATTTGCGTCGACAAAGTGATGGGGTTCGTCTATTCTCTTGCCGATATAGCGGGCCCGTCCCCGCTTTTCTCTCGTCCGGAGTCCCCGAGCGCTCCCCGAGGGGCCGGGGATGGCCTGGGCTCTTTGGACGGTTGAAAGGCCTAATCCGGACGAAATTGAGGAGCCGGGGGCACGACTAGGCCGTTTTCGTCCATCCGGATGAAAAAAAAGCATCCTGGGGGTCTCGTCGGGGAGACGGCTGGAGATGCTCTCATATACGCCAGGACGCACAGTTTACAAAGAGTTCGACCCGGTTGTATCTGCACGGGACCTGATGGAGGACGGACAAAAGGAAACATCGGACAAGAAAAAAACCGGACGGTTGGCCACGACGCATGAAAGCTTCGACCGGGCTGTTTCTTCCTTCCTGCTATCTTTTTCGATAAAGGTAATATATTAATATCAATAAGATACCAATTACACCTAGCCTCTGCAACAACGCACCATCCTAATGGCACTACGGATGCACACATCCAAAAAAGGAAAAGAAAACTAAGAAACAAAAGTCCCGCTAGAGTATCTCGGGCCTAACAATAGCAATACATCCACCACCGAGACAACACCTGAATTACAGACTCTCCAAAAAACGACGCCTCCAAGAAGGGAACAGTGCTCAAACACCGTCGTCGCCCTATCAAAGATCTTAGGTTTTCACCCTGAAGATAGTCTCCGCTCTCAAAATAATGCCTCCACCAAGGCCATTGCCAGGCACAACCAGTTAAGGCCAGACCTTGGGTTTTCACCCTGAAAGTTAGGACTCTGCACTTCACCTGTATTGTCGCCCCCACTTTCATACCGCTGCTGTGAAGCCCGGAACACCAAGCAAGTCTGTCAACAGCGCGAAGACTTGAACCTCCCTTAGCTAGTCATCCCCTCCGGCCTTCATGAAATTCTCTTCTTCCGACTTTCATCATGGATCCATAGTCACTTGATGTCAACACAGAAAAAGAGCTTCGCGTCGCTCCCTCCAGAACCAATCAGTCGGAATAAAAGCATGGGTGCACACGACCGAATACCTCCGATCCAGCAAACTCCAGGCAAAGCACTGTTACATTCGCCGGCGGAGCCTTCCGGAACTCATCCCACCGCCAGATCACGAGTAGGTCCTCATCTTCACGCAATAGAGGCCCTAGGACCGCCGCCTTTATACAGGTCGGACCCCCACGCCGGCGACCATCCCGGGCTGGCCAAACCAACCCTCCACCGGCGACACCATCGCCGGCTTCCATGCCGCTTCATCTCGCCGCCGGATCGCGGTGATAGATCAAAAGATCCACCACCACCAACCGCAGGCCGACCCTCTCCGGTGTAGAAGAGAGCCACCTCTGTCGAACCCAAGGCTGCTGCCCTGGGTGCCCTCGTGACGCGGAAGAAGCCAGAGATCGCCTCCACGCACCGACGAGAGGCGGGGGGGGGGGGGGAGGGCATGGCACAGACCGAGGGCCTGGTCGCCGCCCACCACCAGCCCCTGTCGGTGTGCTCCGGGTGGAAGCCTACTGGAGGGGAGGGGGAGGACCGCAGCGCAAGAGCCGCCGCCGCCCATCACCATCCGCGTCGGCCGCCGCCGCGTGCGTCGAGGAGGGGAGAGCCCGTCCGTCGTCCCCCATGTCGGCGAGGAGAAGCCGCCGCCACGCCCCGAGGGTCTTTGCCCCGGCGGCGCTACCGGCAGCAGTTAGGGTTGGGGAGGGGTCGGGAGAGGAGGGGGTCGGGAGATAGCTCTGCCTGATTCTTTGTCTAGATCGGTCGTCCTTCCTGCTATCTGTTATCGTATCGATTAGATAAGCTCACACTGCACCGTCTAATTGTTTATCGCCCAAGTCGCTTCGCCGCCTCCTTTTCTTAATCGCTGCCGCCACCGCATCGCATCGCCGGTGGATTTTTGACGTATAGATATATAGAATGAGTGGTTTAGAATCAACTTCCACTAAACCTTGCCTGATGTAATATAATACGAGGAGTGCTTGTTTCAATCTTGGGATTTTGCTAGGTTAATCTTTACTCATAGTGATAGGCAAAGCATTATGAATTTATGATAGCTCATAGGCTGGCTTCTAAAGTGGAAGGACCTGAGCAACTTGGGTGGAGGGGTGTCAAGGTGGGGTCTCACTTTTAGTGTACTTTTCCTTTTCTAGTTAAAATTTTGTGTCAAAATTTACACTAGAAAAAATAAAATTTACTATAAATGGAATTTAGGTGGGATCTCACTTGACACCCTAACTATCCTAGGCCTGCTCACGGACTACTTTCATTAGTCAATAAAATGGCCAACTGGTTCTCCCTCATAAAAAAAACTATTTCTGATGGCCGTACCAAGAAAACTGTCGGCATACAAATCTCTATGCCGACAAGACAACCTAGCTTTGCTGACTACAATTGTTTGGCCCATGGCAGTGACAAAAGAGAGTAAATTACAAGAAACTACCATATTTAGAGCGAAGTCGACGGACCAGTATCAATTTAGTTATGGAGTAATTTTTTATATCAGTACCATTTATAGGGCAGCCAACAACACATACTCCCTCCGTCCTAGAGTGTAAGCCACAATCCTCTAATATCTTGGCCCAAAGCGTAACATGATTGGGGCAGAAATTGTGACTAATTAGGCCGGACTGTGATATTTCGTAACTGCAACAGCAAATAAAAACAGCCCCATAATTATTGCATGCACGGTGGAGTGAGTCTCCCACATGTGGAGGAGAGGAAGGTGTTGGCTGCATGCATGCACTAATTAACTCCAATTAATGCAAAATTATGCCTTATTTGCCTCATATATGGGACAACCTGAAAATAGGAATGTGACTTAGGCTAACCATAGTGCTAGTATCATAGCTAGTATCATGCATCCTAGCCCCACCAAAAATGCTGATGTGGTAGGTAATTATGAATGAGAGAGAAGATTACAGTATCATAGGTAGATACTGTATCATAGCGCACATCACAAGAAAATTTAGTATCAAATAAATCTTGTACACAAATTTGTATTGGGATTCTACAAATCAATTAATATAGCAAAACTATGATACTAGTTTATGATACTATGTATTATGGATCTAGTATCATACAAAGTATCATATGCATGATACTACTGTATGATACTACCCACTATGGCCAGCCTTACGCTCTAGGACGGAGGGAGTAGCGCTAATTTTCGATAATGAACATATTAACCGTCGTGGCCCCAGTGTTAGGGCTCATGGGACAAACCCATCACTTCTGCCGTTTAGGCATGAGATATTCCAATCAGTTTCACAAAAAAAAAAAGGAAAAAAAAGTTGTCTCGACCCATCTTAGAGCATCTCCAACAGGCCGCTATAACGCCCCGCGCGACATAAAAACTGCCGGTTTGCAGCGTGCGGGAGGAAAATCGCCCCCCCCCCCAACAGGCGCTGCAAACCGCGTGGCGCTGTAAATATTTTAGGCGCGGGCCGGATTGCGCTATCGCGAGCGGCATACTTTGTGCGCCAGCTACTGCGCGCGGCATCGCTCGTCCACGCGCGAGAAAACCCCCGCGCTGAAACTTCCCCTTCCGCGTCGCCGCCCGAGCGCCCAACCCCTCGTCTCCGCGCGGCCGCCGGCGCAATCCCGACGATGGATGGCCCCTCCGGCAACCCACTTACCCCTCCCTACTCCATTCTCCCCTCCGCCGCCGCCGCCGCTTCCGCAGCGCCGCCGCCCAATGCGGCAAACCCTAGCGGTAGCACCGACGCCGGCAACACAACGGCTGCTACGCGTGCGCTCTTCGTTCCGCCGCGTGGGGCGCTGCACACAGGCGCCGCCGCCGCGCAGATGGCAGCCGCGCAGGGTGGCGGCAATGCCGCTGAGGAGGAGGGCACCGTCGACCAAATGGCCATACATCGGTGCCGCCTCCGTCGCGCCGCCGAAGAAAGCGAAGGCGCCCGCCTCCCGCCGGCCTCACCCTCCTCCTCCTCCGACGAACCAGACGCCCCCTCCTCCTCCGACGAGCCAGGCGGCGCCTCCGTCCGGCAACCGCGCGGGCGCACATACGGTGCATGATGAAATGCCCGAGAGGTAAAAAACACTACTTTTCATCCAAATTGTATTTTAGATGCATACATAGACGGAGAATAATGATTTTCATTGCAATGTAGATTCAATGATGATACATTCATGGAGACAATGAATGTTGGATCTTCGTTTATGCATGATGAAGCCGCCGATGGAGAGGAGGAATATGAGGATGTTGATGAGGAAGGAGAAGGGTTGATTGAACCTCGCCATCCCGGTCGATCGGTGATAACCCACAAGTATAGGGGATCGAAACAGTCTTCGAGGGAAGTAAAACCCAAATTTATTGATTCGACACAAGGGGAGGTAAAGAATACTTATAAGCCTTAATAACTGAGTTGTCAATTCAGCTGCACCTGGAAAAGCACTAGTAACAGGGGTGATGTGAAAGCAGCGAGTAATATGAGAGCAATAGTAACGATAACACGATCGGCGATAGCGAGTAATATGAGAGCAATGGCACCAGAAAATAGTTAATACTACTTCCAATGACATATAGGAATGAGTATATGATGATGAGAGATGGACCGGGGTTCCCAACTATCTACACTAGTGGTAACTCTCCAATAACAAGTGTTGGGTGAACAAATTACAGTTGGGCAATTGATAGGATTGAAATAGCATTAAGACAGAACATCAAGATTATCAATCATGTAGGCATGTTTTTCATATATAGTCATACGTGCTCGCAATGAGAAACTTGCATAACATATTTTGTCCTACCAGCCGGTGGCAGCCGGGCCTCTAGGGAATCTACTGGAAATTAAGGTACTCCTTTTAATAGAGTACCAGAGCAAAGCATTAACACTCTGTGAAAACATGTGATCCTCATATCTCAGCCTTCCCCTCCAGTTATCCCAGTTGCTGTCACTCTGGGGCCTCGGGTTCCGGACATAGACATGTGCAAACAACTTGTAGATACAATCTAAGCAATAAGTATAGATCTTAAATCTAAGATCATGCCACTCGGGCCCTGGTGACAAGCATTAAACACAACAAGATTGTAGCAACAATAACTTCATAAACTTTATAGTAACAATCCATCGGATCCCAACAAACACAACACCGATTACATCAGATGGATCTCAATCATGTAAGGCAGCTCATGAGATCATTGTATTGAAGTACATGAGGGAGAGAGTACCAACTAGCTACAGCTAGAACCCGTAGTCCATGGGGGAACTACTCACGGAGCATGATGGAGGCGGTGGCGTCGATGGAGATGGCTTCCGGGGGCACTTCCCCGTCCCGGTGGCATGCCGGAACAGAGATTCTGTCCCCCGAATTGGAGTTTCGTGATGGCGGCGGCGCCCCTGGAGTCTTTCTGGAGTTTCGTCAATTCGTATCGAGGTTTTAGGTCGCGAGGGACTTTATAGGCGAAGAGGCGGCGCAAGGGGGTGCCTGGGGGCCCACACCATAGGCTGGCGCGCCCCCCTTCCAGGCCGCGCCGCCCTGTGGTCTGGGAGCCCTGGGCCTCCCCTCCGACTCTCCTTCGGTGTTCTGGTCCTTCTCGGTGAAATATGATGTTTGGTCTTTGTTTCGTCGAATTCCAAGAATATTGCCCGAACAGCCTTTCTGGAACAAAAAACAACAGAAAACAGGAACTGGCACTTCGGCATCTTGTTAATAGGTTAGTTCCGGAAAATGCATGAAATCATTATAAAGTGGGAGCAAAACATGTAGGTATTGTCATAAAACTAGCATGGAACATCAGAAATTATAGATACGTTGGAGACGTATCAAGCATCCCCAAGCTTAGTTCTTACTCGCCCTCGAGTAGGTAAACGATAAAAAGAATAATTTCTGTAGTGACATGCTACTTACATAATCTTGATCATACTACTGTAAAGCATATGAGATGAATGCAGTGACTCAAGGCAATGATCTATAGTTTGCTAACAAATAGATAACATATAGCAAAACTTTTCATGAATAGTACTTTCAAGACAAGCATCAAAAAGTCTCGCATAAAAGTTAACTCATAAAGCAATAAATTCAAAGTAAAAGGCATTGAAGCAACACAAAGGAAGATTTAAGTTTCAGCAATTGCTTTCAACTTTCAACATACATATCTCATGGATAATTGTCAACACAAAGTAATATGATGAATGGAAATAAGCAAGTATGTAAGAATCAATGCACAGCTTGACACAAGTGTTTGCTTCTAAGATGGAAAGGAGTAGGTAAACTGACTCAACATAAAGTAAAAGAAAGGCCCTTCGCAGAGGGAAGCAGGGATTAAATCATGTGCAAGAGCTTTTTAAGTTTTGAAATCATATAGAGAGCATAGAAAGTAAAGTTTTGAGAGGTGCTTGTTGTTGTCAACGAATGGTAGTGGGCACTCTAACCACCTCATCAACCAGACTTTCAAGAGAGGCTCCAATGAAGGACGTTATCTCTACCAGCAAGGTAGATCATCCCTCTTCTCTTTTGTTTACACATGTATTTTAGTTTTATTTATGGTTGACACTCCTCCCAACCTTTTGCTTTCACAAGCCATGGCTAACCGAATCCTCGGGTGCCTTCCAACATTCACTTACCATGAAGGAGTGTCTATTTTGCAAAATTAAGTTGCTTACTGATGAATCAGGGCAAAACATGTGAAGAGAATTATTAATGAAAGTTAATTAATTGGGGCTGGGAACCCCATTGCCAGCTCTTTTTGCAAAATTATTGGATAAGCGGATGAGCCACTAGTCCATTGGTGAACGTCTGTCAAGAGTAAATGACAAGGTTGAAAGATAAAACACCACATACTTCCTCGTGAGCTATAAAACATTGACACAAATAAGGAGTAATAAAGTTTTGAATTGTTTAAAGGTAGCAAATGAAGTATTTACTTGGAATGGCAGAAAAATACCACATAGTAGGTAGGTAGGTATGGTGGACACAAATGGCATAGTTTTTGGCTCAAGGATTTGGATGCACGAGAGGAATTCCCTCTCAGTACAAGGCTTTGGCTAGCAAGGTTGTTCGAAGCAAACACAAGTATGAACCGGTACAGCAAAACTTACATAAGAACATATGGCAAGCATTATAAAACTCTACACTGTCTTCCTTGTTGCTCAAACACTTTTACCAGAAAATATCTAGACTTTAGAGAGACCAATCATGCAAACCAAATTTCAACAAGCTCTACGGTAGTTCTCCACTAATAGGTTTAAACTACATGATGCAAGAGAAACATGATCTACTTGAGAGCTCAAAACAATGGCCAATTGTCAAATTATTCAAGACAATATGAAGCATTTTCTGTTTCCATCCAAATAACAATAAGTGCTGCGGCTTTCAGCTTCCGCCATGAATATGAAAAACGAAGAACACAAGTGTTCATATGAAAAAGCGGAGCGTGTCTCTCTCCCACACAAGGATTGCTAGGATCCGAATTTATTCAAACACAAACAAAAATAAAAACACACAGACGCTCCAAGTAAAGCACATAAGATGTGACCGAATAAAAATATAGTTTCACTAGAGGTGACCTGATAAGTTGTTGATGAAGAAGGGGATGCCTTGGGCATCCCTCATGGCATCCCCAAGCTTAGACGCTTGAGTCTTCTTGAAATATGCAGGGACGAACCACGGGGGCATCCCCAAGCTTAGACTTTTCACTCTTCTTGATCATATATCATCCTCCTCTCTTGACCCTTGAAAACTTCCTTCACACCAAACTTCTCATAAACTTCATTAGAGGGGTTAGTACTCAAAAACTTTAATCCACTTTAGTCCTGTAGTGACACATTGCAAGAACTCAATAAAACATTAGCTACAGCTCTCCAAGTCTAGAAAGGCTTTCTTAAAGTCCACAAGAGACAATGCAAAAAACAGAGACAGAATCTGTCAAAACAGAACAACCAGTAAAGACGAATTTTTAAGAGGTACTTCCGTTGCTAAAATCAGAAAAATCAAAACTAATGAAAGTTGCGTACATATCTGAGGAAAACGCATGAAAATTGGCAGAATTTTTAGAGTCTCCTACAGAGAGATTTACTCAAATTTGTGACAGCTAAAAATCTGTTTCTGCGCAGAAATCAAAATCTAGTATCAACTTTATATTAGAGACTTTACTTGGCACAACATTGCAATAAAATAAAGATAAGGAGAGGTTGCTACAGTAGTAACAACTTCCAAGACACAACAAAACAGTAGAAAAATAAAAACATGGGTTATCTCCCAAGTTCTTTCTTTATAGCCATTAAGATGGGCTCAGTAATTTTAATGATAAACTCGCAAGAAATAAGAGTTGAAACAAAAGAGAGCATCAAGAAGCAAATTCAAAACACATTTAAGTCTAACCCACTTCCTATGCATAGGAATCTTGTACACAAATAAATTCATGAAGAACAAAGTGACAAGCATAAGAACATAAAACAAGAGTAACTTCAAAAGTTTCAGCTTAGTATCATGCAAATTTCTACAACCATATTTTCCTCTCTCATAATAATTTTCAGTAGCTTCATGGATCAACTCAACAATATAACTATCACATAAAGCATGTTTTTCATGATCCATAAACACATAATTTTTATCAAGCTCAAAAATAATAGGATCAAAACTTTCAAAACCACTTTTATCAATAATATAACAAGATGATTGATCAATCTCAAAAGATATGGGACTCCTAGATAAAGTCAAGACCTCTCCAATCCCATTTTCATTAGTAGTACAATTAATATTATCAAGTAACATAGGACCATCATCTAGAGATTTATCATAAACATTTGCCAAGCAAAACTCTTTAGTACCATGCATATCGACATCGGGCACAAACAAAGCATTATCATAAGATTTATCAAAATAGCATGGATTATCATAAATAACAAGTAGCATAATTATTCTCACAAGTTTTACTCATATGGAATATTTCAAGAGAATCCACAGGAACATAACATTCATCCTCCTTTGGTAAGCATGGAGGACAATCAAATAGTGTAAGAGATAAAGAGTTACTCTCATTAGAAGGTTGGCATGGGTAGCTAATCCATTCTTCCTCCTTTTGTTCATCACTCTCCTCCTCTTTTTCATCCAATGAGCTTTCAGGTTCATCAATTTCTTCTTTCATAGGTTCCTGCAAATTGTGAGTGCATTTTTGTGCATTAATGAGGATTATCACTATAACTTTCTATGCAAAAATTAAGGATAGAAGAGACATAATCTTTAAGGTCCTTACAAACAACACAAGTTTCATAATTTTTAGCCATGAAGGATTCTATCTCAGAAGCTCCCATAAACAAAACAAATTGTGCTACTTCTTCGAACCCAAAATGAATATAGCTATTCCAATTATAGTTCTTAATTAAAACTTCCTCACTAAAGCCACATTGAAATTTAAGATGTTTAGTATCTTGTTTAGAGCAACAGTTTATATCATGGCGTTTAAGCAAGATTTTAGCAATTGTATTCAATTTTTCTATCACAGCACTCATAACTTTTCTCGTTCTCGATTCTCTATAATTATTATATAATTCTATAAGCTCCAAATAGGTTGTGGGTTCTCCCATAACAACAGTTTTTAATTTCAAATTTTTATGGATTTTTGGGTATATGAGAAAAATAAAACAAGGCAAAAATAAACTAGACGAAAGTAAACTAAGCAAAATACAATAAAATAAAACAGAGAGAGAGGTAGAGTGTACTCCCCAGGTGAACTTATGAGTAGAGCTATGCATCCCCGGCAACGGCGCCAAAAAATAGTCTTGATAACCCACAAGTATAGGGGATCGCAACAGTCTTCGAGGGAAGTAAAACCCAAATTTATTGATTCGACACAAGGGGAGGCAAAGAATACTTATAAGCCTTAACAACTGAGTTGTCAATTCAGCTGCACACTGGAAAAGCACTAGTAACAGGGGTGATGTGAAAGCAACAGTAATATGAGAGCAGTAGTAACAAGTAACACGAGCAGCAGAGCAGTAATATGAGAGCAATGGCACCAGAAAATAGTTAATACTACTTCCAATGACATATAGGAACGAGTATATGATGATGAGAGATGGACCGGGGTTCCCAACTATCTACACTAGTGGTAACTCTCCAATAACAAGTGTTGGGTGAACAAATTACAGTTGGGCAATTGATAGGATTGAAATAGCATTAAGACAGAGCATCAAGATTATTAATCATGTAGGCATGTTTTCCATATATAGTCATACGTGCTCGCAATGAGAAACTTGCATAACATCTTTTGTCCTACCAGCCGGTGGCAGCCGGGCCTCTAGGGAATCTATCGGAAATTAAGGTACTCCTTTTAATAGAGTACCGGAGCAAAGCATTAACACTCCGTGAAAACATGTGATCCTCATATCTAAGCCTTCCCCTCCAGCTATCCCAGTTGCTGTCACTCTGGGGCCTCGGGTTCCGTACATAGACATGTGCAAACAACTTGTAGATACAATCTAAGCAATAAGTATAGAGCTTAAATCTAAGATCATGCCACTCGGGCCCTAGTGACAAGCATTAAACACAACAAGATTGCAGCAACAATAACTTCATAAACTTTATAGTAACAATCCATTGGATCCCAACAAACACAACACCGATTACATCAGATTGATCTCAATCATGTAAGGCAGCTCATGAGATCATTGTATTGAAGTACATGGGGGAGAGAGTACCAACTAGCTACAGCTAGAACCCGTAGTCCATGGGGGAACTACTCACGGAGCGTGATGGAGACGGTGGCGTCGATGGAGATGGCTTCCGGGGGCACTTCCCCGTCCCGGCGGCGTGCCGGAACAGAGATTCTGTCCCCCGAATTGGAGTTTCGCGATGGCGGCGGCGCCCCTGGAGTCTTTTTGGAGTTTCGTCAATTCGTATCGAGGTTTTAGGTCGCGAGGGACTTTATAGGCGAAGAGGCGGCGCAAAGGGGTGCCTGGGGGGCCCACACCATAGGCTGGCGCGCCCCCATTCCAGGCCGCGCCGCCCTGTGGTTTGGGAGCCCTGGGCCTCCCCTCCAACTCTACTTCGGTGTTCTGGTCCGTCTCGGTGAAATATGATGTTTGGTCTTTGTTTCGTCGAATTCCGAGAATATTGCCCGAACAGCCTTTCTGGAACCAAAAACAACAGAAAACAGGAACTGGCACTTCGACATCTTGTTAATAGGTTAGTTCCGGAAAATGCATGAAATCATTATAAAGTGCGAGCAAAACATGTAGGTATTGTCATAAAACTAGCATGGAACATCAGAAATTATAGATTCGTTGGAGACGTATCAGTCGGCCAACTACACCATAGCGGAGGACAAGTTGCTTTGCAAGACGTGGTTGACAATTGGAATGGATCCAACAACCAGTACCGATCAAACAAGAGAAACATATTGGATGAGGATGACGGAGTACTTGAACACACACAAGTGGGAACGAGCGAACCATGCGCTCACTTTGGTCCCGTTGGTCCGGCATCAACACTGATTGCCAAAAATGGGCAGGCACGCAAGCTAACATCGATGTTCTTAATCCAAGTGGCACAAGTGAGAATGATAGGCTAAGTCATTCTACTACTATGTTGACCATATGGCTCATATGTGAAGAATACGGTTCTAGTTCATATAACTAATGTATTTTCTTTTTCTCATATGTGTAGAACTCTATGGCTCAAGGATTGTTTAGGGATGTGGGAAAGAAGAATAAGAAAGGCAACAAGATTCTTGGCAAGCCATTCACCTTGCATCATTGCTATGAAGTTCTAGGTAATGAAGAAAAGTGGAAGACCCGCGGCAAGTTGGATGCGGCAACTATGGCGGCCAATGCTACCGGTGATGCAACAATCATCGATGACGATGATTCAAGTGATGAAGGCAAGAAGAGAAGCTCCACTCCTCACTCGGTCAACAATGGGCGGAGGAATGTGCATGGTAGGAAGACCGCCAAAGATATGAAGGGCAAGAACGCCGGAGATGATGACATTGCAATGGCTATGGAAAGGATTGCAAATGCACGGTTGCAAGCAAATGGAGATAGGAAGATGCAAAGAAACTTGGAGAAAGAGGCTATGGATGCTATTGAAGCTCGGAGCGCCGCTTTGGAGGAGAGGATTACTGCAAACGAGGAGAGGAAGTTGGCTTTGGAGGAGAAGAGGATAGCCACCGAGGAGCATCTACGCCTAGCGGAGGAGGTTTCTTGATGGATACTTCCCAGATGGATGAGAGGCAAAAGGAGTACATCAACCTTGTTCGCGATGAAGTGTTGGCCAAGAAGAGATTGTTGGTAGCCAACATGAACACTTCCACGGCCGGCATGTTTGGAGGAGGCATGTTTTGAGGAGGCATGGGAGGCATGGCCGGCATGGGAAGCATGCCCATGCCCGCCATAGGAGGCATGGCCAGCATGGGAAGCATGCCCATGCCCGCCATGGGAGGCATGGCCGGCATGGGAGGTGATGGCGTGTATTTCACACGTTCGTTGGGCAACCCCAAGAGGAAGGTATGATGCGCACAGCAGCAAGTTTTCCCTCAGAAAGAAACCAAGGTTTATCGAACCAGGAGGAGCCAAGAAGCACGTTGAAGGTTGATGGCGGCGGGATGTAGTGCGGCGCAACACCGGAGATTCCGGCGCCAACGTGGAACCTGCACAACACAACCAAAGTACTTTGCCCCAACGAAACAGTGAGGTTGTCAATCTCACCGGCTTGCTGTAACAAAGGATTAACCGTATTGTGTGGAAGATGATTGTTTGCAGAGAAAACAGTAAAGAACAAGTATTGCAGCAAATTTGTATTTCAGTATTAAAGAATGGACCGGGGTCCACAGTTCACTAGAGGTGTCTCTCCCATAAGATAAAAGCATGTTGGGTGAACAAATTACAGTCGGGCTATTGACAAATAGAGAGAGCATAACAATGCACATACATGACATGATAAGTATAGTGAGATTTAATTGGGCATTACGACAAAGTACATAGACCGCCATCCAACTGCATCTATGCCTAAAAAGTCCACCTTCAGGTTATCATCCGAACCCCTCCGGTATTAAGTTGCTAAACAACAGACAATTGCATTAAGTATGGTGCGTAATGTAATCAACAACTACATCCTCGGACATAGCGCCAATGTTTTATCCCTAGTGGCAACAAGCACAACACAACCTTAGAACTTTCTCGCATCGTCCCGGTGTCAATGCGAGGCATGAACCCACTATCGAGCATAAGTACTCCCTCTTGGAGTTAAAAGTAATAACTTGGCCGAGCCTCTACTAGAAACGGAGAGCATGCAAGATCATAAACAACACATGTATAATAACTTGATAATTAACATGACATAGTATTCTCTATCCATCGGATCCCGACAAACGCAACATATAGAATTACAGATAGATGATCTTGATCATGTTAAGCAGCTCACAAGATCCAACAATGAAGCACAATGAGGAGAAGACAACCATCTAGCTACTGCTATGGACCCATAGTCCAGGGGTGAACTACTCACTCATCACTCCGGAGGCGACCATGGCGGTGTAGAGTCCTCCGGGAGATGATTCCCCTCTCCGGCAGGGTGCCGGAGGCGATCTCCTGGATCCCCCGAGATGGGATCGGCGGCGACGGCGTCTCAGAAGGTTTTCCGTATCGTGGCTCTCGGTATCGGGGTTTCGTCACGGAGGCTTTAAGTAGGCGGAAGGGCAAGTCAAGAGGCGGCACGGGGGCCCACACCATAGGCCGGCGCGGCCAGGGGTGGGGCCGCGCCGCCCTAGGGTTTGGCCACCCCGTGGCCCCTCTTCGTCTCGTCTTCGGACTTCCGGAAGCTTCGTGGAAAAATAGGCCCCCGGGCTTTGATTTCGTCCAATTCCGAGAATATTTCGTTACTAGGATTTCCGAAACCAAAAACAGCAGAAAACAAGAATCGGCACTTCGGCATCTTGTTAATAGGTTAGTTCCGGAAAATGCACGAATATGACATAAAGTGTGCATAAAACATGTAGGTATCATCAATAATATGGAATAGAACATAAGAAATTATCGATACGTCGGAGACGTATCAAGCATCCCCAAGCTTAGTTCCTACTCATCCTCGAGCAGGTAAAACGATAACAAAGATAATTTCTGAAGTGATATGCCATCATAACCTTGATCATACTATTTGTAAACATATGTAGTGGATGCAGCGATCAAAACAATGGTGATGACATGAGTAAACAAGTGAATCATAAAGCAAAGACTTTTCATGAATAGTACTTCAAGACAAGTATTAATAAGTCTTGCATAAGAGTTAACTCATAAAGCAATAAATCAAAGTAAAGGTATTGAAGCAACACAAAGGAAGATTAAGTTTCAGTGGTTGCTTTCAACTTGTAACATGTATATCTCATGGATAATAGTCAACATAGAGCAACATAACAAGTACAATATGCAAGTATGTAAGAATCAATGCACGGTTCACACAAGTGTTTGCTTCTTGAGGTGGAGAGAGATAGGTGAACTGACTCAACATAAAAGTAAAGAGAATGGTCCTTCAAAGAGGAAAGCATCGATTGCTATATTTGTGCTAGAGCTTTTATTTTGAAAACATGAAACAATTTTGTCAAAGGTAGTGATAAAGCATATGAATTATGTACATTATATCTTACAAGTTGCAAGTCTCATGCATAGTATACTAATAGTGCCCTCACCTTGTCCTAATTAACTTGGACTACCGGATCTTTGCAATGCACATGTTTTGACCAAGTGTCACAATGGGGTACCTCCATGCCGCCTGTACAAAGGTCTAAGGAGAAAGCTCGCATTTTGGATTTCTCGCTTTTGATTATTCTCAACTTAGACATCCATACCGGGACAACATGGACAACAGATACTTATGCATAAGTGTTGACGTCAGAAACCCACCGACGGGTAGAGACGGGCAACACCGTAGAGCCGGGAACAACTAGGGCTGCAGCTGGCCCTAGTCCCTCTAAGCGACGGCCCGCAAAGCCTCCTGGTCGCACGCACCGATGTTTATCACAAGGGCGTGCCACCTGACCTATACCTGGTCGGAAGGTGTGGATGATGCCTCGCTTAGTTTCCTGCAGGGCACACACGTAAACGTTAAATACGAGCCTCGATCGGCTCTCGAGTTATCCCGTGAATCGGCTCAAAGAGCCGATCCACCCATGATTCATACGAGGTGTCCGAATATATGGTGGTCCTGCTTGATCAAGGTAAAGCTAATGAGATCTACGACGATGTGGGGTTTTCACCGCATAATCGGATCATCCTACTCCAGGTTGGGCCTCGCGGCCACGCACGGTGATCGTAAGCCGATCCTAAACAAGGCCTAAAAACCAACACGAGGTTGATCCTCGGAACATCCTCGCTTAGGGCCAATGAACGACACCCTACGTGCCGCTGGATCCTCCCCCCTTTGTAAGGCCTAACTATTGCAGTATATTAAACTAATCCTTGTAGAACAAGGAGCAATCGTAACGGATCAGATCTACCAAACTATGATCAAGCGGGTGCCGCCCCTACGCCTAAGATAGGCGTAGGGCGGCTAGACATGCAAGGGTTGCACTACGAAAGCATGCAAGCATGAAGAACAATGCTAACCCTAACATGTCTAAGATAACTACGTTGCTCGCCATCAAAAAGGCTTCAAGTACGAGCAACGCATGAACAACGTAGGCAAGCTTAGTGCCGCCTAGATCGCAAGATGCGATCTAGGCAGCATGACGCTTACCGGTAGAAACCCTCGAGACGAAGGAGTTGGCGATGCGCCGAGATTTGTTTGTGGTTGAACGTTGGTTGTTGTTTATTCCATAAACCCTAGGTACATATTTATAGTCCAGCGGACTTTCTAATGTGGGCGTGCACTAAACCGTGCACGAGTAAGATTCTATCTCTAAACTAAGATGCGATCTAATATGTTACAGATACACGGGCAATTAAGCCCAACTTGGTACAAAAGGCCGATTCACGTATTCCTTCTATATATATTTTCCAAGTCCATCTTGATCGCGGCCCACATCTGACTCGGTCGAATTCCGGTGATAACACATGCCCCCCTGGTTTTGGAAATGACATTTCCAAAAGCATGATATTCTTCTCCCATCGGGTCATGTCGTGGCAGAGCCGTTGCAGTATCCTTCATCATGGTGCCCTGCTTCCTCAACTTCTCCGCGTGACCTGGCAGTTTTTAGGCACCACTTCCTCGGAAACTGCTGTGGCATTGAATTTCCACTATATCCCCTCTTATTTAACCGCTATGAACAGTTCTGCTCTGCATCTCCTTCGCATTAGCAGTCCAAAAGCCCTCCTGTGCCACCATGTCCTCTTCCTCCTCTGCTTCGTCGGATCTTTCCGCCCAGTCCTCTTCTTCTCGCGAGCCGACGCCGGAGCCACACCCGGCGGAGGTCCACGCAGCGAACACCCGTCGCGCCATTGCGGCCGGGGAGGAGTCTAGCCATGACTTTTCCCTTTGGTCAGAGGACGACAAGTCCTTGACCGACGGGGAAAGCGACCTCCGCTTCCTCGTCGGTGGGACAGCGGAGGAGGAGAGCGACGACGATCGCTTCTCCTGCGATTTCTCCTCTCCCGAGGAGGGGGAGGAGGAAGAAGAGGAGGAGGAGGAGGACGACACCTCCTCCGACGAGCCCCCGGCCAAGCGGTTCCCGCCCCGGCCGGGAAACCTCAGCGACTTCGACAGTGATGATGACGACGCTGACGAAGAAGACGAGGACAACGAAGGCCCGGTCGGCGGCTATTGGAGCGACGACGAGCCTGCCGGGAGTAGCGCCGACGGCGGCGACGATGGCGACGGCGAGGGCAACGACGGTCCATAGATAGGACATCTAGTATAGGACCAGTAGCAGTAGATGGGGCCATGTATCCCCTAGCGCTTCCTTTTGGGAGAAATCGGCTCCTTATGTAAGAAATCAATCAATGAAGAACTTTCCCCAATTTGATTTTGCCGATTTCCTTCAGGACAATTTAGCCGATTGTCCTCTATATTGATCCTGCCGATTCGTCCCCTTTGCCAATGCGTAACGAGCCGATAGCAACGCATCGGTCCTTCGACATTTACCCTTCCATTCTTCAACTGATGATTCTCTTTCCGGTAGATACTGTGGGACTTCCAAGAGAGCCCTTAAATTTCTCCCACCGGTTTCAGCGATCCTTCTTAGCGAGCGCTCACCATTCTGTGAAGAAGGTTGCAACGGAGATCAGCCGATGGTACCCCAATCGGTTCCTCAATAGAGCATCTACCAGGCCTGTTGCCCCCCGAGTCTCGACCAAGGCAAAACAGAGACAAGGATACGCAAACTAGCTGTGTGGACCTGGGCTTGATCACGTGTGGGGAGGTTCCTTATGCAGAGCCAGCCGATTTGAACATAAATCGGCTTCCCAAAATAGAGAGCCTTCAAGGTGAGCTGCCCCCCGAGCTTCTTCAGTGATGCGATCCACCCTTGACCTGACCCGTACGTCCAGGCTGCCCCTGGCATTGTTCTTGAAGAGAGGATCTAAGCCCTTAGACTACTCCATTGAGGAGTTCTTCCATTAGTGCTCCATTGACCCTCTGAAAATTTTCGAATTTTCAGATTTTTTTTTTTTTTTTTACGGCCGACTAATGCATCGGCCCCCATATTCCAATACCCATCACCAAAGACGAGACGGGATGCTTCCGTTGCATATCCTCGTATTTTATCCACCTGGGTGCCCCCCCGAGCCGATTCTGTCAAGAGAATTGATGGTATCAGCTCTGTTGGATAACATGTTGAACCCAGGCAGACTGGATGTTGAGGATAATTTTGGCCGATTGCTGGAATCGGCCTCCACGTTGCTTGTTCGATGAAGGTTTTGTAATGTCCCTTCATAAATTTTTGGGGCCGATCACAAGGATCAGCCTCGCCACGTTTGCTCATTGGTGTGCTCTTGCTACTCGTTCAGGCCGGTAGATAAAACCAACCCAATCTCTGACTTCATCATGTTAGCGCTCTTGATGTCGCCCACCTTGAGTGCATCGTGTGATCGTGGAGCGCTAAGTGTCGTCGGAAGAACGAGCACCATGTTTGTGCCAGCCGATGTTTCATCATCGGCTTTCCTTTGCTTGGGGCGCCACTCCATTTTCCGTGGACGACCCTCTTCATCCAGGGTTCGCCGAACCTTTGCAGCCAGATCAGGCCTTGCTTTCCTCAATGTATGCAAGTATAACCTCTCGGCTTCCTCCAGGCCGCGCAATCGTTGAACCCTGCGTTTCTGGGAACGGCTGAGTCCGTCAGGGCACCACCTTGGCCGGTGGTACCTGTCCTCTTCTTCTCCCTCGTCTTCTGAATCTTCGAGATCTTCCAACCGAGGGGACTCAGCTCGTTTGCTCTGTGGCGGGAGAGGTCCTAAGCGCTCGAACACGGACACGTTGGCTGCCTCCTTCTTCTTCCGGTTGCATTCCGGGCAATTGCCGATTGTTGGCAATCGGCTCATTCCTGAATCCCAGCAGTGCCTGAAGAAAGGACAATCCCAGTGCCTGTCCTCGTCGTCTTGCTCCTTTGCCTTTCCCTTGGCACAACGCTCGTGCTCCTCCTCATCGCGATTATGCCGACGATGTCTTCTAGCTTCTCTAGCCAGATGATCTCTTTCATCATCATCGCTGGACCGTCGGCGTTGGTCGTACTCGACTCACATACTTGTTGAGGAGGTGATCGGAGAGAGGTCGCCGATATCTTATGTTCTTCACTTCTCCCTCTCGTGACGTAGCGCTTGCCGTCTTGGCGGAGCCGATCGCGTGGAGCGGTTTCCTCGTTTCTTTGCTATGAGAGCAGCTGCCCTCATCTCCATCCTTGCCGCCGTGGTGTCCAAGATATACCATGTTGATATTGCACAGGAAACCCGGCTGGCACCCTGCATGGCAAGCATATTCCACCATGTTTACGGCGGGGAAGGGCTGAGTATCGACCTTCATGGCGTACTGGTTGAAAATTAGACGCCCGTTCTCTATCGCCGCTTGGATGTGCTGACGCCACACCCTGCAGTCGTTGGTGGCATGGGAGAGCGAGTTATGCCATTTGCAGTATGGCTTTCCATTCAGCTCTTGCGCCGTGGGGAATTTGAGACCTTCATGTATCTTCAATCGCTTTTCCTTGAGTAGGAGGTCGAAGATTTGCTCAGTCTTGGTCACGTCAAAATCAAATCCCCGGGCGGGCCTCGGTGGCTTTACCCATTTGCGGGACACGGGGTTCCTCCCCGAGTCCACTCAGCCACTGCTACCTCTTGGTCTCCCGCAGGAACTTCGTCTTCCTCTCGCATCGACCGGGGCTACCGCACGCTTGAACTTGTCTTGGTACAGGTCCGGGTGGCGCTGTTCATATGCTGAAAGTTTCGAACCACGTGCGCCGCCGAGGGATAATCCGCTTGGGAGGCCATGTCCTTGAGCTGTGTTGCAAGGCCTGCTACCGCCAACTCGATCGCTTCCTTTTCAGTTACACGAACCGAAAAGCATCGGTTCCTAATGGTCCCGAAGCGCTGGATGTATTCTGTCACGCTTCTCCGCGCTTCGACGTAGTTGTGCTAGATCGGCAATGCTAGACTCGGAAGCTTCGAATGAAACTGCTCATGGAACTGCTCTTCCAACTGCTTCCAAGTTTGGATGAAGTTCGGTGGTAGCGATGTGTACCACCCGAAAGCCGATCCTGTGAGGGACTGTGAGAAGAACCTCACGCGCAACTCATCTGACGCTGAGATCGTGCCCAGCTGTGCCAAATATTGGCTCACATGCTCGATGGAGCTGGACCCCTCTGACCCACTGAACTTTGTGAAGTCCGGGAGCCGATATTTGGGTGGCAGCGGGATCAGTTCGTAGCTGTTGGGGTACGGCTTGGTGTAGCCGAACGCCTTCCTTTTCGGCATCATACCGAACTGATCTTTCAGAATTGTGCAAATCTGATCCGCTGTGATGGCTGAAGGTGTCGAACCCTGAAGATTCGCCGGTGTGGCATACTTAACCAGCCATGCTTGTTTTTCTGGTTCTAAGCCAACTGCAGGAGCTGGGCTTTGGAGGTTTGTCGGGGCGGCGTACTTAGTTAGCCACGATCGCTTCTCGAGATCGGCTCCCGACGTTCCTCCCGCCGTTCCGGAGGCCGCCGTTATTGCAGCCCGGTTCGAGAGTGCCCGTGCGTTGCCGTCCGGCACGTATGCGCACGCGTATCCGTGCGGGACCTCCTTAGGTGGCTCAGTGCAGGAATTGGTAGTCACTAGGATCACCACCAATCTTGTAGACGACGTATGCCGATGAGTTCGGCAGTTCCGGTGCTACCCATGCGAACGGCCGGGGCCGGAGCGGCATCTCTCCTTTGAAAGTCCCCGCAGCCGGTCCCGACGGGGAGTACCGGTGACTCATGATTTCCGGACGACGCGCGAGCGACACGCTCCAAGGTGTTCACCAGGCTCTCGTAGTGGCGGTGCAGCGAATGAGCCACCATGTAGTTGATCTCCGCCGCAGCCGACCGGTGCGTTCTTCCGATGGAGCGGACAGGTCTACTCCATCGAGCGCGCCTTCGGTGTGAAACCCTTCCACCCGACGCCATGGGAGCGGGTTCGGTGGAAGGAGCCGATGAGTTCGGCTTCGAGGGTTGCCTTGATCTCGTCATGTTTCTTCTTGAGCTCATCGAGCGGATCCGCGTATGTGACCCGAGTATCTTCCGCCATCTCGGATGTAGATGGCGATGACGTGGATGTCGTCGACCGTCCCACCGGGCGTGCCGTGAATGTGTTGACGTCGAAACCCACCGACGGGTAGAGACGGGCAACACCGTAGAGCCGGGAACAACTAGGGCTGCGGCTGGCCCTAGTCCCTCCGAGCGACGGCCCGCAAAGCCTCCCGGTCGCACGCACCGATGTTTATCACAAGGGCGTGCCACCCGACCTATACCCGGTCGGGAAGGTGTGGATGATGCCTCGCTTAGTTTCCTGCAGGGCACACACGTAAACGTTAAATACGAGGCTCGATCGGCTCTCGAGTTATCCCGTGAATCGGCTCAAAGAGCCGATCCACCCATGATTCGGACGAGGTGTCCGAATATATGGTGGTCCCGCTTGATCAAGGTAAAGCTAATGAGATCTACGACGATGTGGGGTTTTCACCGCATAATCGGATCATCCTACTCCAGGTTGGGCCTCGCGGCCACGCACGGTGATCGTAAGCCGATCCTAAACAAGGCCTAAAAACCAACACGAGGTTGATCCTCGGAACATCCCGCTTAGGGCCAACGAACGACACCCTACGTGCCGCCGGATCCTCCCCCTTTGTAAGGCCTAACTATTGCAGATATTAAACTAATCCTTGTAGAACAAGGAGCAATCGTAACGGATCAGATCTACCAAACTATGATCAAGCGGGTGCCGCCCCTACGCCTAAGATAGGCGTAAGGGCGGCTAGACATGCAAGGGTTGCACTACGAAAGCATGCAGCATGAAGAACAATGCTAACCCTAACATGTCTAAGATAACTACGTTGCTCGCCATCAAAAAGGCTTCAAGTACGAGCAACGCATGAACAACGTAGGCAGGCTTGTGCTCGCCTAGATCGCAAGATGCGATCTAGGCAGCATGACGCTTACCGGTAGAAACCCTCGAGACGAAGGAGTTGGCGATGCGCCGAGATTTGTTTGTGGTTGAACGTTGGTTGTTGTTTATTCCATAAACCCTAGGTACATATTTATAGTCCAAGCGGACTTTCTAATGTGGGCGTGCACTAAACCGTGCACGAGTAAGATTCTATCTCTAAACTAAGATGCGATCTAATATGTTACAGATACACGGGCAATTAAGCCCAACTTGGTACAAAAGGCCGATTCACGTATTCCTTCTATATATATTTTCCAAGTCCATCTTGATCGCGGCCCACATCTGACTCGGTCGAATTCCGGTGATAACAATAAGCATGTGGCAACAATTATTATTCTCATATGAGATTGAGGATATGTGTCCAAACTGAAACTTCCACCATGAATCATGGTTTTAGTTAGCGGCCCAAAGTTCTTCTCTAACAATATGCATGCTCCAACCATGAAGGTGGTAGATCTCTCTTGCTTCAGACAAGACGGACATGCATAGCAACTCACATGATATCCAACAAAGAATAGTTGATGGCGTCCCCGAAACATGGTTACCGCTCAACAAGCAACTTAATAAGAGATAAAGTGCATAAGTACATATTCAATACTACAATAGTTTTTAAGCTATTTGTCCCATGAGCTATATATTGCAAAGGTGAATGATGGAATTTTAAAGGTAGCACTCAAGCAATTTACTTTGGAATGGCGGATAAATACCATGTAGTAGGTAGGTATGGTGGACACAAATGGCATAGTGGTTGGCTCAAGTATTTTGGATGCATGAGAAGTATTCCCTCTCGATACAAGGTTTAGGCTAGCAAGGTTATTTGAAACAAACACAAGGATGAACGGTACAGCAAAACTCACATAAAAGACATATGGTAAACATTATAAGACTCCATACCGTCTTCCTTGTTGTTCAAAACTCAATACTAGATGTTATCTAGACTCTAGAGAAACCAAATATGCAAACCAAATTAGCAAGCTCTAAGTATTTCTTCATTAATGGGTGCAAAGTATATGATGCAAGAGCTTAAACATGAGCACAACAATTGCCAAGTATCAAATTATCCAAGACATTTTAGAGTTACTACATGTAGCATTTTCCAATTCCAACCATATAACAATTTAACGAAGGAGAAACTTCGCCATGAATACTATGAGTAGAGCCTAAGGACATATTTGTCCATATGCAACAGCGGAGCGTGTCTCTCTCCCATAAAGTGAATGCTAGGATCCATTTTATTCAAACAAAACAAAAAACAAAAACAAACCGACGCTCCAAGCAAAGTACATAAGATGTGGCCGAATAAAAATATAGTTTCGGGGGAGGAACCCGATAATGTTGTCGATGAAGAAGGGGATGCCTTGGGCATCCCCAAGCTTAGACGCTTGAGTCTTCTTAATATATGCAGGGGTGAACCACCGGGGCATCCCCAAGCTTAGAGCTTTCACTCTCCTTAATCATATTGCATCATACTCCTCTCTTGACCCTTGAAAACTTCCTCCACACCAAACTCGAAACAACTCATTAGAGGGTTAGTGCATAATAAAAATTCACATGTTCAGAGGTGACACAATCATTCTTAACACTTCTGGACATTGCATAAAGCTACTGGACATTAATGGATCAAAGAAATTCATCCAATATAGCAAAAGAGGCAATGCAAAATAAAAGACAGAATCTGTCAAAACAGAAACAGTCCGTAAAGATGGATTTTATTAGGCCACCAGACTTGCTCAAACGAAAATGCTCAAATTGAATGAAAGTTGCGTACATATCTGAGGATCATGCTCGTAAATTGGCGTAATTGTCTGAGCTACCTACAGGGTGATAGACCCAGATTCGTGACAGCAAAGAAATCTGGAACTGCGCAGTAATCCAAATCTAGTACTTACTTTTCTATCAAAGACTTTACTTGGCACAACAAAACATAAAACTAAGATAAGGAGAGGTTGCTACAGTAGTAAACAACTTCCAAGACACAAATATAAAATAAAGTACTGTAGTAAAAACATGGGTTGTCTCCCATAAGCGCTTTTCTTTAACGCCTTTCAGCTAGGCGCAGAAAGTGTGTATCAAGTATTATCGAGAGATGGTGCGTCAACCTTACCTTGGGCTTTACCCTTACCTTTCTTATTGTTTTTCCTTCCCTTTGGTTTAGGGAATATATGATTTCCCCCTGGCATAGAGGTGAATTTCAGAGTGCCTTTTCCCACATCAATGACTGCTCCCAATAGTTTCAACAGGGATCTCCCGAGTATGATTTTTCCTGTTTCAATAACAAGATAATCAATGGATATTGTTCTTCCAAGTATGGTTGTATGCACACCTGCAGCTACTCCCTTAGGAATCATAATAGAGTTATCAATGAGAGTTATCTCTTCTCCTCCTTCTTCGACTCCCCAAAGTTTCAAAGATTTATAAATGCTTTCAGGCATAAGGCAAAATTCATACATAATATCACGAGTAGGCATGAAGAGTTCGATCACCGATAACAATTTTAACAGCAGGATCCCATAATGAAAGTTCAGAGTTCACTAAAACTTGATCAAGACGGTTACGAATGTATCCATAATTTTCATTTAAGCGAGATGCACTTGTCTCAAGAGTATTTAATCTATTATGAATGCCGATAAGGGCTGAATCGGAATTATTAGCTGAATCATGTGATGCAACCAACTTCTTTATGGCATTAAAAGCTTGATCCCCATTGCAATGGAGGAAATCTCCTCCCACTAAAGTATCCAAAGCATATCTATAGCGAACCATAAGACCAAAATAAAAATTACTAAGGAGCAAACTTAGAGTCATTTGAGGTTCGGTTTCACGATAAGAAGTAAAAATTCTAGACCAAGCATCCTTAAAACTCTCCTCATCCCCTTGTTTAAAAGTGAAGACTAATTCTTCAGGCGAAGAAGTAACAGGTTCAGAGCTAGACATGGTAACAAAAGTAACTAAATATTTTTTGTATTTTTAATATTGAGTACAAGACAATAAAGTAAACTAGATAAAGTAAATGCAAGTAAACTAATTTTTTTTGTGTTTTTGATATAAGTGCGGCAAACAAAGTAGTAAATAAAATAAAGCAAGACAAAAACAAAGTAAAGAGATTGAGAAGTGGAGACTCCCCTTGCAGCGTGTCTTGATCTCCCCGGCAACGGCGCCGGAAAATATGCTTGATGGCGTGTATTTCACACGTTCGTTGGGCAACCCCAAGAGGAAGGTATGATGCGCACAGCGAAGCAAGTTTTCCCTCGTAAAGAAACCAAGGTTTATCGAACCAGGAGGAGCCAAGAAGCACGTTTAAGGTTGATGGCGGCGGGATGTAGTGCGGCGCAACACCGGAGATTCCGGCGCCAACGTGGAACCCGCACAACACAACCAAAGTACTTTGCCCCAACGAAACGAGTGAGGTTGTCAATCTCACCGGCTTGCTGTAACAAAGGATTAACCGTATTGTGTGGAAGATGATTGTTTGCAGAGAAAACAAGTAAAAACAAGTATTGCAGCAGATTTGTATTTCAAGTATTAAAGAATGGACCGGGGTCCACAGTTCACTAGAGGTGTCTCTCCCATAAGATAAAAGCATGTTGGGTGAACAAATTACAGTCGGGCAATTGACAAATAGAGAGAGCATAACAATGCACATACATGACATGATAAGTATAGTGAGATTTAATTGGGCATTACGACAAAGTACATAGACCGCCATCCAACCGCATCTATGCCTAAAAAGTCCACCTTCAGAGTTATCATCCGAACCCCTCCAGTATTAAGTTGCTAAACAACAGACAATTGCATTAAGTATGGTGCGTAATGTAATCAACAACTACATCCTCGGACATAGCGCCAATGTTTTATCCCTAGTGGCAACAGCACAACACAACCTTAGAACTTTCTCATCATCGTCCCGTGTGTCAATGCGGGCATGAACCCACTATCGAGCATAAGTACTCCCTCTTGGAGTTAAAAGTAAAAACTTGGCCAGAGCCTCTACTAGAAACGGAGAGCATGCAAGATCATAAACAACACATGTATAATAACTTGATAATTAACATGACATAGTATTCTCTATCCATCGGATCCCGACAAACGCAACATATAGAATTACAGATAGATGATCTTGATCATGTTAAGCAGCTCACAAGATCCAACAATGAAGCACAATGAGGAGAAGACAACCATCTAGCTACTGCTATGGACCCATAGTCCAGGGGTGAACTACTCACTCATCACTCCGTAGGCGACCATGGCGGTGTAGAGTCCTCCGGGAGATGATTCCCCTCTCCGGCAGGGTGCCGGAGGCGATCTCCTGGATCCCCCGAGATGGGATCGGCGGCGACGGCGTCTCGCAAGGTTTTCCGTATCGTGGCTCTCGGTGACCGGGGGTTTCGTCACGGAGGCTTTAAGTAGGCGGAAGGGCAAGTCAAGAGGCGGCACGGGGGCCCACACCATAGGCCGGCGCGGCCAGGGGTGGGGCCGCGCCGCCCTAGGGTTTGGCCACCCCGTGGCCCCTCTTCGTCTCGTCTTCGGACTTCCGGAAGCTTCGTGGAAAAATAGGCCCCGGGCTTTGATTTCGTCCAATTCCGAGAATATTTCGTTACTAGGATTTCTGAAACAAAAAACAGCGAGAAAACAAGCAATCGGCACTTCGGCATCTTGTTAATAGGTTAGTTCCAGAAAATGCACGAATATGACATAAAGTGTGCATAAAACATGTAGGTATCATCAATAATATGGCATAGAACATAAGAAATTATCGATACGTCGGAGACGTATCAGGAGGCTATGGAGGCATGGCCGACATGGGAGGACCAAGCTATGGAGGAGTGTTTGGAGGGACTATGGGAGGCTCGGTGAGTGGTGTGTATGGGACTATGGGAGCACCACCGGGAGGCTTCGTGTCTTCCATGAATGCTACTATTCCTTCTTCAACCCAAGATGACGAGGAAGAAGAAGAAGGTGTTGACTTGGAAAAGGCGCAAGTGTGATATGCACTTGTCATATGCAAATTGTGTGTTCCACTTTGTCCATTTGAACCATATGTCGTGTGTCCATGTTGAACTATGTCATATTGTGTGTCGTTCTTGAACTATGTGATGTGTGTTGCACTTTGTGTCCATTTATTCATGATTTATATGCGAGTGTTTGATCTTGTGAGATGCATAGTAGTGTAGAAAGCTATTTTCCGCGCCCGCGCGCGCTATATTTTGGCGCGCCCGGCGGAGGTCCATTTTTAGCGCTCGCACAGGCGCTGCATTTTAGCGCGTCCGGCGGGGCAAAATCCGGTCCAGCGCGCGCCATGCGTTTACCTCGCGGTGAAACGGAGGTTTAGCGCGCCGGCTTTTTGCGTGTCTGTTGGAGATGCTCTTATCCACCTCTGCCTACTATTTCCTTCCCTATGGCCGCCAACGCCACCTCGTTGTCGTCTGCTGTAGAAGTTGTGGTGGCGCTAGACAATCTGCAGAGGACGGCGGTGAGGCGCTAGAGCGGACCTTGTTGCGCGCGCGCTGAAGCGTCGCAGGGAGGGCGCTGAGCTCAATCTGGCCACCGGCACCACACACACCCTCGTGCTCCTCCGTATCCGGCACTAGGGGCGCCGCCGTAGTCCGTTTCCACCATCTTCGTGGCCTCCTTGCAGGTCGTGCGCGTGGTGGAATTGCACTCGGAGCTGCTCCACCACTCGCAGGTGTTGAGGGTGGCCATCTTGGCCTACGCCTGGGGCGTGCCGAGCTTTCTCGGTGGCGCGCGCGGTGGAAGACGGAGCGGTGCGGGAACCTAGATGGTGGCCGGCGAGTACATGGCTAGAAGCCGCGGGGAACTTGGCCAACGTTCCAAGGGGAACCAGGCCGACGTTCCACGGGGAACCAGACCGGTGACGCAAGCGAACCTTGCCGGCGGCGCGCATGGAACTAGGTCGGCGGCGCACGTGAACCTTGCGGCGCGTGTGGAACCAGGCGGCGCTGCGCGCGGACGTTGACGGCTCGCACGTGAACCTTGCCGGCGACGAGCGTGGACCTGGCCACCGGCACGTGTGAACCTTGGCGGCAACATTTTCTGGAGATTGAGGGCGTGCCGGCGAATGTCTGGAACTTGGCCACGGCGGAGGCGTTGCTGGAACCGTCGGCTTGGGTGGAGAGGCTGCACACTCTCATGAGGAGTCGCGCCGACATGGGTGTGTTCCGACTCTCGGCGTGGTGTCTCGATCCGGCGACGATCGTGCGGGAGGTGGACCTCCACGTTGTCGAGCCAGACGACCCGCCCTCGGCTGCGGACATGGCGGCGCCAGCGCTCGCAGTGGTGCCGCCGCACGTCAACACTCTGGCCTACCTGTTGTTGGTCCATGTCGTCCGTACGACGGACTTTCGGCGGCCTGCGCCTTGGGTGGGCGGCGGCGAGGATCGGGGTGGGGCTGGCAGTGGTGGTGCAGCAGCATGGCCGGCGAGGCGCCACTATCCATACACGCCGGGGACGCCAGACACTCTTCCTGGCTCCGGTGGCGACAACGCGGCCGGCGCCAGCTCGGCTCCGTCCAGCAGCGCTAGAGGTGATCCCGGAGGGAGGACGCTCGCGTCAGGGGTGACCGTTGGTGCCCCCACCATGGACGTGCCAAGACAAAACAG
Organism: Lolium rigidum; assembly: GCF_022539505.1. Lineage (NCBI taxonomy): Eukaryota > Viridiplantae > Streptophyta > Magnoliopsida > Poales > Poaceae > Lolium > Lolium rigidum. The sequence continues at coordinate 308,833,509 of NC_061513.1, forward strand.
AAAGAGAAGGGGAAGGAGAAGTGGACGCCAGGTCAAGGAAAGGAGGCTCCGGAGGTTGGCTGCTGTCTCTAGCACCGACAACCTGCCCTCGCCAACGGCTACCGGCGCAGAGCTCCCAGCTTTGCAGCCGTTGCAGCTGGTCAACAATGGCGGCCAGGCTGCGATAACGAAGGAAAGTGTGGAAGATGGGGATGCTGCCGCGGCGCACGTGGAAGTGGAAGCTGACACGAAGTCTGCGCTGGCCAAGCGCGCTAGGGAGATCAGGGTGGGCACCGTGGTGGTCCTCCCGTCTCCATGCCGTATGCCGCCGCCACCAGACAGGACGTGCTCGCTCCCTTCTGCCTCTGTGTCACTGCCCGAAACGGTGCAATCTCCCCTGACCGCGCCTGCGGGGCCTCTGGACGCGCTGGCAGGCCCCTTCATCCCTGGGCCGGCACTGGGCCTTGATGCATTCCGACCATGCCAAGCCCAGGTCGATCGGCTTGGGCCCTTGGAGGGCGCTGACGCGATGTGCTTCCCGCTGCTTCTGGAGAATGCATCAAGTCTGGTGGTGGAGCCAACACCAGATCCTATGGTTGTTTCTGCGGCCCTTAGCGCGGATGATGAAGACGTGGACGAAGAGATTCTGGCGGACACTCCCCCTATGCATGTCAGCCCAGAAGCCCCGCCCGCGATGCCTAGGGGTGCCTTGTCGGTGAGCAGGTTCGCTACACCACCTTTGGTGTTTCACCGTGCACGATCGACGATCCCTACGAGACCATAGGCTGCCCCGGCGAGGCCGTGTACCCTTGGGGAATTCCTGGCAGCGGCGAAATCGCGCTCGGATGCCCTGATGTAGACTCCGGCTGTTCGACGGAGACTGCTGGCACTGAACTTCCAGCCACGGCGCAGCTCAAGGATCGCGGGACAACCTGGTGGTATGAACACAGAGAGGAAGGCGGTCAAAAACCTGATGCGCAAGCTAGGTCTTCTCACTGGGGATGAGGCGCCGTCGGAGGCTGCCCTGGAGGCCTACCACAGGATGTTTGAGCTTCCGTTGATAGATGACATGATTGAAGCAATAGCGGAGCTGTATGGGTGGACACTGGATACGATCAAAGGGTGCTCCCCACCGCTCCTGGGGATGTCGGGTGGTCGCCTCATTGCGGCTTGACCTCCGAGGTGTCATACGGGTGTTATAGTAGTTCCTATGTCGTACGAACCAAAGATGTTTATCTGCAATGTGCGAGGTCTTAACGCACGGGTGTTAGGAGTGTAGTAGGCACCACAGGTGCATCGATTGTATGCCTTCAGGAGACTAAGCTAGCGGCTGTAACCCTTGCTATCGTGATGGAAACGCTTGGAGCGGATTTTGATGCTTACATCTGCTTACCAGCGACTGCTACACGGGATGGGGTAATTGTGGCCTGGCAGAGCAGGTTGGTGCAGCTTGATAGTGCACATGTTGACGCTAACAGTATCACGGCCAAGGTGACCCCCTTGAGTGGGGTGGCGCCATGGTGGTGGCTAACCTGCGTGTATGGCCCGCAAGATGAGGCTGACAAGATCACCTTTCTTGCTGAGTTTCGTGCCGTTCGTGCGGCCCACCCCGGGCCTTGGGCCCTGTGTGGAGACTTTAACATGATCTACCGCGACGAGGATAAGAACAATGGTAACCTAAATTGGAGGATGATGGGACGGTTTAGGCGCTTCCTGAACGACTGCGAGCTCAAGGAGATCTATCTTCATGGGCGACGGTACATGTGGTCGAACGAGCGACAGAACCCCACCCTCGTCAGGCTCGACATGGTGTTTGTCACGGCGGCATGGGAGGAGCTCCATAGCAGCTGCTCCTTGCGCTGTTTAGCGACGGTTGTGGCGGACCACTGCCCCCTTCTCCTCGACTGCACCACACAGTCCACGGGACGGAAGCGGTTCCAATTTGAATGCTTCTGGATGAAACTCAATGGTTTCAGTGAGGTGGTGCAATCCGCGTGGGAGGTGATAGATGGGGACCCTGACCCCTTCCGCCGGCTCACCGCTAAGCTGAAGCGCACGGCGCGGAGCCTCATGAGCTGGAGCGACAAGAAGATTGGGTGTGTCAAACTGCAGCTGATGACAGCACGGGAAGTGGTGTTTAGGCTGGACGTGGCCATGGAATCACGACCGCTATCGTCTGACGAGCGTCGACTCCGGGCCCGCCTGAAGCAGGCCTACCTGGGGCTCGCTTCCCTCGAGCGCACGATGGCCAGGCAGCGGGCCAAGATTGCTTGGCTCAGGGGAGGGGGATGCTAATACAGCCTTCTTCCACCAGCACGCGGCTTACCGCTGACAGAAGAACATCATTCACAGTCTCCAGGTTGAGGGCGTGGTCGTCTCTGACCATGCGACCATGGCCGAAGCTTCCTTCACACACTTTGAGGAGCTTCTTGGCACTACGGTGGATCGACAGTATTCGCTGGACCTGGACTTCCTGGGCACACACTCAGAGGACCAGTCCGAGCTTGAGGTTGCATTCACAGAGGGTGAGATCTGGGAGGTGGTCCGCCGCTTGCCTCATGGAAAGGCGCCGGGACCCGATGGCTTTACGGCTGAGTTCCTCCAGAGCTGTTGGGGGACGGTCAAGGCGGACTTCATGGCCGCGTTTGATAAGTTGTCCACGATGTGCGGGCGCGGCTTCTAGGGCCTGAACCAGGCCCTTCTAATCCTGCTGCCCAAGCGCCTGGATGCGGCTGCTTTGGATGATTACCGGCCAATTAGCCTGATCCACATCTTTGTCAAGCTCGTGGCGAAGACGTTGGCTACTCGCTTGGCCCCTCGGATGGAGTCGCTGGTGGATCGCAACCAATGCGCGTTCATTCGCAAGCGATGCATTCACAACAACTTCATGTTGGTTCAGCAGACGGCGAGATTCCTGCACAGGATGAAGGAGCCACGGGTGATGCTCAAGCTTGACATAGCCCGGGCCTTTGATTCCATCTCTTGGGGGTTCCTGGTGGAGGTCCTCCGAAAGATGGGATTTGGGCCCAGGTTCTACGAGCTGGTGGCCATCCTCCTATCCACGGCTAGTACCAGGGTGATGCTCAATGGCGAGCCAGGCCCCCCATTTGGCATAGGAGGGGCTTGAGACAGGGAGACCCCCCTGTCGCCGTCTTTGTTCGTGCTGATCATGAACACGCTCAACCGAGCATTGGCTAAGGCGATCGAGTTGGGGATTCTGCGGCGCCTGGCACGACGGGAGCTGGCCACAACAGTGTCGCTTTACACGGACGATGTGGTCATCTTCTGCCATCCGAATGAGACAGAGTTGCGCGCTATCCGCGGCATTCTGGAGCTCTTTGGACACGCGTCAGGCCTACACACCAACTTCGCCAAATGCTCGGTCTCAGCGATTGCCTGCACAGAGGAGGTGGCCAATGCCGCTGTCGGGGTGATGGAGTGCCAGTTGGCACCCTTCCCTGTCAAATACCTCGGCATCCCACTCTCCATCCGTTGGCTACCGGGTGAGGCGTTCCAGCCCGTGGTGGATCGTTTGACTGACAAGTTACCAACCTGGAAAGCGTCTATGATGCCCAGGGCTGGTCGCTTGGCGCTGGTTAGATCGGTGTTGGCAGCTATGCCGCTGCATCAGCTCATGGTGTTGAGCTTCAACAAGAAGGCGATGAAACAGGTTAACAAGATCCTGCGAAGCTTCCTTTGGGCCGGTAGGGCAGAGGCCAATGGTCAACTGGTCGAGGGTGTGACGCCCGCTGCGGTTTGGGGGGTTAGGGATCCCGGATCTCGCTCGCACTGCCATCAACCTCCGGGTTCGTTGGCTATGGAGGATGCAGACTGATCCCCAACGACCATGGCGCGGGCTCGACATGCAGTTCTCGAAGATCGAGCTGGACGCCTTCGCTGCCTCCACTTCTATGGTGGTGGGCAACGGCGAGTCCGCTCTCTTCTGGGAGGACAGGTGGCTGGATGGCAAGTCCATCAGGGAGCTAGCGCCGGAGGTTTATGCGCTCATTCCCAAGCACCTCAGGAAGCCGCGCACGGTGCAGCAGGCGCTGGTGGAGCGCAGCTGGATCTCGGACATCGAGGGCGCACCGAGCGCCTTGGCTCTATGGCAGTATGTTCAACTATGGATTAGGCTCAGGGACATGGTGCTCTCCCTAGACCAAGACAGGTTGGTCTGGCGGTGGACGACGGATGACCAGTATTCCTCCAGCTCCTGCTATGACGCCCTCTTCCAGGGGGCGATCCTATCAGGCTCCTGGAAGCTCAATTGTAAATCTTGGGTGCCACCAAGGGTGAAGTTCTTCATCTGGCTCGCTTGCCTGGACAGGTGCTGGACGAGTGAGCGTCTGGCGCGTCGGGGATTGCCCCACGCGACAAGATGCCCGCTGTGCGACCAGTCAGTGGAGACTATGGCGCACATCCTAACCGGCTGTTCCTTCTCTAGGACAGTTTGGTTCGAGGTCCTATCGTGGATTCGATCCACCGCGGGGCCTCCGACGGTTGAGGGTGACTTCGCGGAGTGGTGGTCGGTGGTGGTGCGGACCTCCCCACGCCAGTTGCGCAAAGGAACTTCGTCACTCATCATGCTCACGATGTGGTGGATTTGGAAGCACATGAACGATGCAGTCTTCGACAACGCGCGTCCCTCGGTGGCCTCCTTAGTCAATGACATCAAGGCCGAGGCGCGACAATGGGCGGACGCGGGCGCCCGGGGGCTTCGCCAACTCCTCCCCTAGATTAGGTCTTTTGGGTTGAGTTGTACGGTGTGGCGTTGGTCCCTCTTCTGGACATTGTACATACAAACCTTCTTTATCTATCAATGCATCGAAACATAAGGTTTTTGCGTTTTCGCGAAAAAGGAACTAGGCGGCGGCCCGCGCGGACCTTGCCGGCGGCGCTTGCAGAACCAACCGGCGGCGCACGGGGAACCTTGACGGCGGCGCGCGTGGACCTGACTGGTGGCGGGACGAGCCTCTCCTCTCAGGAGAGGTGGTCGGGATGAATCTCTGAGTTGGAAGATCGCTGTTTCTCCAGAAAATGGGTTCGATTGTTTTTTTTTTCTTCTACCGAATTGGTCCCGTCAAGAAAAGTTTCGTCTGCCACTCGGTGAGCTAATGGCCGTTTGTCCACATCATAATTGACAGTGGGGTCAGCACGTCTAATTTGCTGTCTGCTGAAGATTAGCGCTATTTGTTACTGCCTGCTCTGGAAATGGTATTGATATGAAAAAATTAACAAAAATGTTACTAACCTATCGATTTGCTCCAATTGTGGTAGTTTTTTGTAATTTACTCGACAAAAGACCCTTGTCATAGAAAAGGCCGTCGGCAATAGCAGTTCCCTGTTGATCTGGAAACGTGCAATGGAATCGACTCGGCTCCTCCAGCGTTTATTGTCGCTGGAACGTGCAGTGGAATGAAGGGACAAGGCGTCGACTTGGCTCCTCCAGCTTTTATTGTCGCTGGGTCTTTGAATCGCGAAGGCGAAGCTCCGGCCTCCTTTATTTACATGGAGCAACTTCCCAATCTGTTCGTTCGACTTCAGCTCTGTTTCTGCTCCGGCAAGCTTTTTGTTTGTCGTCAGTACGTCCTGGTCCTGAATCCATTCGTCCGCTCTCCTCTGACGGTCTGGCCTGGCCTCTCTCCAGCACTCATCCCCGCTTCCTCTGATCTGCTGCTCCTTGCAGTTCAGGTAGGTGCCTTGTGGTTTGATTTGCTAATTTTGGCGCATGCGGCCGGGAGCATCTGACAACAACTTCTGAAATTGCCTTTGTAGCTAGTTGTACCTCACATCTTCTTATATCATTTGTTTCATGTACAAATTCACAGATGTTTGCTCTTCTCTGTTTCTCTTTCTACATTGTAGGTCTAATCTGAGCTTTACAATGATGGGCAAGTCCAGCGGTTGCCGAACATGCAAGAAATGGGCCGAGCACTACTACTGGGACATTTCGGACAATGAAGACAAATGTTTTTTCAAGGTTATAATGGATGATCTACATGAGATGGCAAGTTTATTTCCAAATCCTACCTGTAGCTATTGCAGTTTATTTTATTACAATAGATTACAATCTAGGTAGCAAAGATAAATTAATCTTACTGCATTTATGTTATCTATAGGGTATGTACATATTACCTGCTAACCTAACAGAACAAGTGGTAACAGAAAGAAACATAATGCTATTACCCAACTTATTTTTTACTTAGATTGTATATCAGGTCATCTTAACTGTAAATAGACTAGGCCTGCATAGTGTATACTTCAGTTATTTCTAAGTCTAGAAGCTAATACGAATTTAGTGTTTCAGTCTAACTGCAATGTCAAGTGTACGTTTTCTTTTCTGAGCATATGGAATGTGTAATATATTGTAAAACTGATGGTAACCGATACATTAATATACTGGACTGGACGGCCAATAATGATTTAGTTGCAAACCTGGAATAATGAAAGTCACTTTAGTTTAACATGGTATCACTCAGTTATGTAGTAACGTTGTTACAATCCTACTACTCCCTGCAGACAATACCAGCGAAGTTTGCAGCACGTTTCAAAGGAAAGATATCTGGAACAATCAAATTGGAAGCACGGAGCGGTAGCATTTGCGACATTGCAGTTAAAACATGCGGTGATAAAATGATCCTTCAATCTGGATGGGAGAAATTTGTCAATGAGCATGACTTAGGAAAGGGTGATTTTCTGGTATTCAGATACAACGGAGACTCTCAGTTTAAAGTCGGAATATTTGATCTAAGCGGCTGCGAGAAGGCATCATCTTGCGTAAGCATGAACAACCCTCGTCGTGCCAAGACTGGCAAGAGTTCTTATGAGCAACATTCTAGGAAATCTGTTGACTACACCATGGAGAAGCGTTCTTCATCCACTCCCTCAGAGGAACAAGGTGCATATCACAATGTTTGTTTCATTTTATCATTTATATATTTTACAGCTATATTCAATAGCTGATTTCTCTTCATTTTTTGGAAAAAGGGGATGCGTCTTCCTCACAAGATGATTTCAGCTCAAACAATGTTCCTCCATACGTTGTTGGATCTTATCTAACTCAAGTGCAAGAGGATAAAGTGAAAGAGATTGTACAAGCTATCAATTCCGACATCCCAATCCATGTCACAGTCATGTTTAAAAGCCATGTTAACAGACACAAGTGCGGATTTGTGAGTATCATGTGCCGTCTTAAGCAATATCACATCTTTGGTCAGATTAATGCTGTTCAACTTCTATAATATGGGAACAAAACTGAAGGCCTGCTCTAGTGTGTCATAAACGTTTCCATGTTTTTATTCCACAACTGTATTTCAAAAAAAAAATTACTGCCCAATTCGGTATGAAATTTCGGAAGAAACATTTATTTTGCTTCCGATTTGTGGCAGGAATTCTTGAAAAGATTTGGTGATAAATACCTGCCACAAGAGAAGCAAAGAGTCCTTCTTCAACTGTGTGGCGAGAGGTGGAAAATGTGGCTTAATGCTGCGACGGCCAGCCGCGGCAGAAGGCTTATGCATGGATGGAGACAGTTTGTCATGGACAATGACTTGCAGATTGGTGATATCTGCCTCTTTGATCTGCTCAACGACAAGAAGATGTGCACGATTAGTGTCCATATTATCCGCGCTAGGAAGCGTGGCAGACAGTAATGATCAATAAAAAAAAATATGCCGGTGGCGATGGGTTTTGTGGCTACAATAATTTATTTACCATAGTTACCCTCAATTGCTGCTAGTGCCCTGCTGGGAAGTGGGCAATTAGCTGCTTGCTTCGGTTGCCTCTCGATTATAATAATGGTTACTGCATCGTATGTCCGATGCATTATACCTATGGATGTAGAGTGAGTCGCAGTGAATTTCTGTTCAGTCGTGTAGTAACTCTCTTGGATCTTGTTGGTTATGCTTATGAGTTATTGAGTTTCTGCAAATTGAGCAGAAATTCTGACCTGGCTAGTTGTAACTTTATGCAGCTGCCATTCCATGCAGTCGTCGTCATCATCAATGGCACCAACAGATGCAGATGACAAAAAAAAATTCAATCTTCAGCTCTTCAAGGAATAAAATGAACACTGCACGTGAAGTGCTCAACACACATGACAAATGAAGTCCAAACTATGTAATCAAATAAAATTTGGATGCAACTTGATTCAACAAATGGAGTGCTGGACTGAATTCAGAGCCGCTTTCAGACAATATGTGAATATGAAAGTATGTGTGTATGTATTTCCGCACGGCGATTGCAAGTACAGTGCGTGTGAAAAAGTCAGAGTTGAAGAGACTTTACGCCATCATCATCCCCATCATACAGCCAAAGAAAAGAATTACTAATGATTTTTTATTGCATATGCTTTACCGATTTGCTTGCAATACGTAGTCAGATGGACAGTTGATACATACACATACGTGTGTGTGCCCCCAAGAACAAAAAGGGCACCCTGCTTCAGAGTAGCACTCACGGTTCATTCGAAAATATCCTCGCGAGTGTCATCATTGTAATGGTAATTCTATTGGGCGCCGATTTCTACGCCGGCAACACGTCCGTGTGCCGGCTTCTTCTGCACTGACTTTTCGAGGGTTAAATTTATCACCCGGGTTCAAGGTTGATCCTAAGGGGCGACCCATCGGAGGAGGTTTCACATTCCAGCTTATTTTTCTTACGCTACAAAAAAATATATGAAACAACTATTAGAATGTAATCAACTTGATTAAAAGTTACCGGTAGATAAATTACCAGTTCAACAATTAATTGTTCCATTTTTTTGTTTGTTACATATTCCTACGTTGTGGCCGATCCTCGCATTCTGCCTAGGGCTAGATTTTGGCAGCAATTAAAGGATCGGCGTCCTCCTTTTCCCACCTCGGCCTCTTGCGGTCGTAACCACGACTTCCGAGAGTGAGGGAACCTATGTTCATACGACGCATGTCCAAATCCCACTTCCGCAAATCCTTATCCCCTTTCTACCAAAATTATTCTTGAATATTTCCCACTCCTCCACCGTGATCACGGGATATGCCTTGTGTACCTTACAGTAATCATCACCCTTATCCACCATTCTCCGTACTCTCATTTTTCAACTGCTCAATTCCCTATTGAACTTGTCGAGCGCGTGGGTGTTTACGAGATTTTTTGTGAGATTTAGGTTGTTGTGAGGGTATGAAAATGTGTACCGCGTTTGTGCAACTTCGAGATAACGCTGGCATATAATTCTGCATTCTCCCTCATGTTCTTCTCGTTGATCAAAACGGTATCTCGAAGAATACATCCGCATTGGTTGCAATAACTCGCTGCAACTCAGGCTTGCCAAATAGGCTCAACATTGGCAATGCTTACTTCCAAGACATTATCCGTTATATTGTCGAGCTTGTTTTGGAGCCTCTCTCTACTTTTTTTCTTCTTGTTTGTGCCTTCGGTGCCAGTAGTTGTCCCGTTGCTATCAGTGGCACTAGTGGCCCCGTCGTTGCCATCAGTGCCACTAGTTTCTTGGGAAAACTACAATGTTTGCTTCTTCTTGTACTGCATTTTCTTTTTCTTGCACCGCAGAGTTAGAACACGTCTCCTTCTCACTGTGGTCTCCCGACATCTTCCATCTAAAATTGAAATTCATATAGTTAGTAACAGAAAAATTAACGGAAAATTTCGGCATGACCTTTGCTAAAAATGGGACATAACGAGTTTCTAGAAATTTGCCGAAATGGAAATCAATCGACATTTCGGTAAAACATCAGTAACTCATATCGATACACACCATCATCAACACCAGTATCTACAATTGCAGCATTACCACACAAGCACTAAATTAACGGAAAATTTTGGCATGACCTTTGCTAAAAATTGAACATATTGAGTTGCTAGAAATTTTCCGAAATGGAAATTAATCGATATTTCGGCAAAAAACATCAGCCACTCATATCGATACACGCCACACAACCATTTCATCGAGCAGGTTAAGGGCGTACATGATCATACCGGGAGTTGGAGGGGGGCGCGCGGCTTGGGCGGTTGGCGTGGAGGGCGCAAGCGTGATTGGCGGCGAGGTCGAGCGTGGCGTGGGCGGTCGCTCAACGGCTGGGCACGGTCGGCGGCGAGGTTGAGCGCGGCGTGGGTGGCGGCTGAACGGCTGGGCGCGGTCGGCAGCGAGGTCGAGCGCGCGATGTCGACGGAAAGATTGTGGAGAACAACTGTGTGCACATGGGAGGAACTGCCTCTACGCGACGTTTGAATTTGTTTAAGTGAAAATAATAGCAGCGGACCAAGCGGACACACTCTGCCACTATTTGGCGCCCCACGGTGCAAAAATAATAACCACGTGCGGGGTCAGGGGCACGCTGCCAATAAGAGGGTACTAGACGCGTGCCGCCGACGGCTAAGTTCTCAGCCCAGATGCAGCCTGAGCTCACATAATGTCGTGTGTCAACCACCTTGGCATGCAGCTAGTATGGCTATACTGGTCGTGTGTCTATTTTAAAATGCAACCATTAATAGCAACCGCGTGTCCTTAGGGCATGTACAATGGTGATATCTTAGCAATGTCACGTAGGATAAATGTTGGTGTGGAGGAAAGAGAAAGTCAAAAAAAGACCTTGCCTTCTCTTAGCTAAGAGATCATCTCTTTGCACAGTCTGTCTCACCACATATTTAGGATGTCTAGTTACTAAAGATAAGACTAAAAATAACCATTGTACATCAAGTTTTACTGTTATATCTAGATTACATGGCACAATTAAGATAAGACAATCTTATCAACCATTGCACATGCCCTTAATAGGTCCGCTGCTAATAAGCTTGCCCTATAGCTATTTCCGTACTAGTGATAGCCCCCCACCTAGGAGGCCACCGGCAGGAGAGCCCACCGAGCAGCCGCCATGGCCATGACAACCCCGCGCTGAGTTCCTCCCTCGACTCCACGCGATGAGCTGAGGGCGAAGATCCCTACCGCCCCCTTCACCGGCACCGCAGGCTTTGCCCGACAGTGTCTCTGGGGATGGCGAAGAGGAGAAGGAGGTGGGGCGGGGGAGGGGACCAGCGGCGGAGGGGATTAGGGTTCGTCCCCTCGGTCACGAGGAGGAGACGACGTGACGGGCGAAGCGTTTTTGGGAACAGACACGGTCATACCGGCACGATCTCCCTCGCCACACCGTGTCCGTGACTCCGTCTGCGCGCTGAGAATGTGGAGCAAATGAAGGGTCAGCGCGTCGCCTCGGCTCCTCCAGCGTTTATTGTCGCTGGGTGCCGAGGCCCGATGGGTCATTGATTCCCGAGACGAAGGTCCGGCCTCCTTTATTTACCTGGCACGGCTTATCCTGCTTCCTAATCTGTTCGTTCGACTTCCTCAGCGGCTCAGCCAGCTCTATTTCTGCTCCGGCTGTCCTTTCGTTTGCCGTCAGTCCTGGATCCATTCGTCCGCTCTGCTCCGCTGCTCCTTGCAGTTCAGGTAAGCGTAGTATGCCTTGTGATTTGATTTGCTATTTTTGGCATATGCATATATGCGGCCCAACTTTTAACATTGTTTCTCTAGCAGGTTCTACTTCGCATCTGCTTATATCATTTGTATTCTCTACAAATCTACAGATGTTTGCTCTTCTCCCTTGATCTTTCTACACTGGAGGTGTTACCTGAGCTTCACAAGAATGGGCAAGTCCTGCGGTTGCGAAATATGCAAGAAATGTGCTGAGCACTACTACTGGGACCTTTTAGACGATGAAGGCAAAAGTTTTTTCAAGGTTATAATGGATGATCTACATGAGATGGCAAGTTTATTTCCAAATCCTACCTGTAGCTATTGTTGTTTCTTTATTATATTTAGGTTATCACAATCTAGGTAGCAAAGGTAAACTGATCTTGCTACATTTATATTCTCTATACGATATGTACATATTATCTGCTAATCTAGCAGAACAAGTGGTAGCAGAGAGAAACTAATATAACCTAACCGATACATAATGCTATACCTAACCTTTTTTTTTTCCTTAGACGAGGTTCTCTTAACTGTAAATAGACTAGGCCTGCAAAGTGTAAACTTCAGTTATTTCTAAGTCTAGGGGCTGGACTGCCAGGTAATTTGTTTTTTGCGGGTTTTTACTTGCAAACTTGGAATAATGAAAGTCACTTCAGTTCAACTAAGCTGGACAGATTTGTTTTCCAAGGTAACACTCAATTATGCAATAATGTTGTTACAATCCTATTACCTGCAGAAAATACCAGTGAAGTTTGCAGCACGTTTCAAAGGAAAGATATCTGGTACAATCCAGCTGAAAGCTCGGAACGGTAGTATCTGCGAGATTGCAGTTAAAACATGCGCTGATAAAATGATCCTTCAATCTGGCTGGGAGGAATTTGTCAATGAGCATGACTTAGAAAAGGGTGATTTTCTGGTATTCAGCTACAATGGAGACTCTCAGTTTAGAGTTGAAATATATGATCCTAGCGGTTGCGAGAAGGCATCATCTTGCGTAAGCAGGAACAATCCTCGTCCTTCCGAGACTGTCAAGAGTTCATATGAACATCATTCTAGGCGATCTCTTGACGACACCATGGAGAAGAGTTCTTCATCCACTCCCTCAGAGGAACCAGGTGATGTAACACAATAATGTTTGATTTATATTTTATATAGCTATCTTCAATAGCTGATTTCTCTTCATCTTTCTAAACAGGAGATGCTTCTTCCTCACAAGATGATTTTGATCCATACTCCCTCCGTTCTGAAATAGTCTACATTCTAACTTCAAAATTTGTTCTGAAATACTCTACATTCTAGCTTTTAGTCAACAACAACACTGAAAACAAAGTGGTTTAACTCTCTTTATTGGTTGTTGTTATTTTCAATGTAGCTTAGATTGGTTGTTGACATATCTAGGTAGTACTAATAAATGCAATACTAGTTTGTCTCATTTTTTCTAGAATGTAGACTAAATCAGAACGGAGGGAGTACATGATTGGATATAATTCGCATTTAACACCAGTGCAAAAGGATAAAGTGGAGAAGATTGTCAAAGATACCAACTCCAATATACCTATCCATGTCACCATCATGCGTAAAAGCCATGTTAGCAGAGGGCAATGCAAATTTGTCAGTACCATGTTCCATCTTAAGAAATATTACATCTTTGGTTAGATTAATGATGTTCAACTCAAAATCCTTTTTACTATAAACAATTAATGTAATATGAGAACAAATCTGAAGGCCTGAACTACCATGTCGTATAATCAAGCACTTCAAATAGTTTTCCTTTTTTTTTGTTATACAATTGTCTTTCTCAAAAAATGCAATTACTGCCCAACTGGGTTTGAACCTTCTGAAGAAGCTTTTATTTTGTTTACAATCTGTGACAGGAATTCATGAAAAGATATGCTGATAAGTACCTGCCACAAGAGAAGCAAAGAATCGTTCTTCAGCAGCATGGTGAGAGGTGGAAAATGTGGCTTAATGCTGCGACCAGAAGACGCGGTAGGGGTCTTATAAATGGATGGAAACAGTTTGTCCTGGACAATGACTTGCGGGCTGGTGATATCTGCCTCTTTGATCTGCTCAACAACAAGAAGATGTGCACGATGAATGTCCATATTATCCGCGCCAGGAAACGTGGCAGACAGAATTGATCAATACAAAAAGTATGCTGGTAGCGATAGGTGCTTGCTTCATGTGCTTCTCGATGATGACAATGGTTACTGCATCGTCTGTCTGATGCATTATATCTATGGATGTAGAGAGTCGCACTGAATTTCTGTTCAGTGTAGTAACTCTCTTGGTTCTTGTTGGTTTCTTTCTCGACAGGAATATGCAGACGAACTACACTCATGAGTCAAGTTTGTTCGTTGGTGTTTCTACTTAGTGCACTGTCCCTTATTTCCCGCACCAACTCTTCTTGTTTCTTTTCCTTTCAAAACAAACTGAACATTTGAAAACGTGTTTACACCACGCTCAAGATGCCGACTACTAACTGAACATTTGAAAGCATCAATATCAGCTTCAGTTCCTTATTTGTGCAATTACCTTGAGATATTCTCTTCCATCAAGTCTACTCTAGATCCCAAAGCAGAGTTTCCAATTCTCCTGCAGATGGTAACCTGAAGGTGAATGTGCACGCTTGCTGGGATGTGGCTACAAAGCAGGCTGGGCTGGGCATAATTGCCAGAGATCATCGAGGTAGAGTCATCATCCTAACGGAATGGAAGTTCCTTACGGGGTGCAGCTGAGGAAGCTGGGAAGGTCAGAAGCATGCGGTCAATTTACAGTGCACGGAGGTTGATAAACGGAAGAAAAGGATGGTTTGGTAGGGTATTGCACGGTGCCGATAACAGGGCCGGCTCCAATTCTTTATACATGGGTAAAATTATAGGGCATACAATACATATGTATGGTAGGGTTATACATGACCAATACCAATACATGTCAACCAACTGATCCTTAGACAAATGAAACGAATTTGTAGCTACTTTTGAACAATCCCTTCTCGAAAAAAAAAGTCCACCTCAATGTGTTCCATATGAGCATGAAAAAATGGGTTGGATGAAAGGAATGTTGCTCCAATATTATCACACCATAGAATAGGTTTACTACCCTGAAAAACACCAATATCAGTAAAAAAAACTTGTTTAACTTGTGATACTCACCACCCCAATTAGATTAAACATGGAAGGAGCTTCTTGAATGGAGACAGTGAGTAACTGTGTGGAGTTGTGCAGATGATGGTGCCGGAGAGCTACAACGGATCACCTAGCTGGCGTGTTTATCTTGAATGCAAGGTCTAACATATTAGTGTTTCGAAGGTGGATCGAGTGACCAATGTTGTTTCTAAGTGGTTAGTTACCCTGATGGGAGATACTGTTTGGCAACGCAATATCCCTATGATAGCGGTGAAATTAAGCCATATCTTGAACCTCCCGTTCCCGTTTATAGCTGATTAAGGCCATTATGGTTGTGATTGTAAATAGTTTGTTACCTTGTAATCATCTATATGTACGAAATAATAGGGAAGGCACCAGTTGTGACCTAACCCACCCCAATTATGTTCTCTCATGCATGCACGTCTTCATCGACCGCCATCGACAGCGTGATCAAGCTCGGCTCCTACGCTGGTTCTCCTGTGGCCGATCCCACTGAGTACCGCAGCCGCAACGGAGCCCTGCAGTACCTGAGGTTCACACACCCGGACGTTGCATATATTGTCTAGCAAATCTGCCTCCACATATACGATCGCGCGATCAACATTCCGCGTTGATCAAATGTATTCTACGCTACGTGAAGAGCGCCCTCAGCTACAGTCTCCAGCTCATGTCATCCGCAGCTGACTCCTTGATCAAGTACACAGACGCGGATTGGACAGGCTGTCCCGATACTTGCCGCTCCACCTCCGGCTATTGTGTTTTCCTCGCCGACAACTTGGTGTCCTTGTACTCTAAATGCCAACACACTGTGTCTCGCTCCAGCGTCGAAGCAGAGTAATGTGCCACCGTCAATGTCATTGCTGAGTCTACTTGGCTTAGCCAATTCTTGGCGGAGCTTAATCGACATCTCCCTCGAGCCACCGTCGTGTTTTGTGACAATGTTACCGTCGTCTACATGTCTACAGACGCGGTTCATCACCAACGCACCAAACACATTGAGATTGATCTACACTTCTTTCGAGATCGAGTGGCAACCAAATATCCCTATGATATCGGTGCAGTTAAGCCGTATCTTGAGCCTCTCATTTATAGCTGATTGAGCCATTATGGTTGTGATTGTAAATGGTTTGTTACCTTGTAATCATCTATATGTACGAAATAACAGGGAATACACCATTTGTGACCTATCCCACCCCAATTCCATTCTCTCACAGATTTTTTTTTACAAAGAGCGCTTTATTACTTAAAGGGTTTAAACTTTACACCCAATATCTGCATAACTAAGATGTACACAACTGCTCAAATTCATTTGTAAAGGCGCCTATACTGATGGAGCACCAATCTGTAGACTATACCTCGCCGTATCCTCCAACCGTATAGACACCTCTATAAACAGGTCGTGATGCTCCACACGCTGTAGAGACGACCATGAACAAATCATAGCTACGCACTGGTAGAAAACCTGAATAAAAGACGAACTTTTATCATTACAAATCTTGTCATTTGTACATAGCAATAGTAACCAAATAATGACAAACGCTCTCACCCTAGTAAGTAGTTTAAACCTGTGATCCACACCTTTTAACCAATTGCCGAATATATTTGCAATGCTACGTGGAGGGTACAGGGTAGAACCTATTTGGATGACTGACCAAGCAAATTTGCACTGGAATAATAAGTGTTTTATAGTCTCGTCGTGATGATAGAAGACACACTTTTTTTACTTCCATACCAATTGTGTTTCACAAGATTATCTTTAGTAGTGATTACACCTTGACGAAGATACCACCCAATTTTCTTTATCTTTTATCGAAATCTTCATCTTCAATTTTTTATTTTATTATCGACCAACACATCTGGCTGGATTAAATCATTCTAGATAAAGTTGTGGATACATTTGGTACATCTTCCAAATTCTCTAATAGATAGTACTAATAATTGCACTTTTTTGATAAAGGGCGTTTTATTACTGAAAAGTTTTAAGTATTACATCCGGTCTCTGTATATCTAGGATGCACACAGCTGTTCAAGATCTGCAAACACACCGAAAAGAAAATGACATAATAGCGGAATGTCCATGTGAAGACAAATTAAGTTGTAGGAGGCAAAATCCAGCGGTTATGTAGCCATTCATGTTAGGTAATAAAATCATTGGCCGTTTCCTCCAACCGTGTAGACACCTTTGTAAAGAGGTCGCGGTCCTTCAAGCGTTGAATCGACGACCATAAACAGAGCAAAGTCATACATCGGTAGATGACCTGCATAAGAGAAAAAAATTATCGTCAAAAACCTTGTTATTTCTACATAGCCAAAGCGACCATATAACGGCAACCGCTCCTAGTCTGATAAGAACCTTAAACCTAGGATCCACCCCGTTTAGCCAGTTGCCAAAAATATTTGGAATGATTTTCGGGGGGTATAAGGTAGAACCTAACTGAATGATTAACCATATAGACCTCACGAAATGGCACTAAAAGAAAAGTTGTTTTATTGTCTCCTCTTCGTGACAGATAACACATTTCGTACAACCGTGTCAGTTCCGTTTTGCAAGGTTATCTTTAGTAAGAATAACACCCCGATGAAGGTACCATGCAAAAACCTTAGTTTTCAAAGGTATCTTCATCTTCCAAATGGATTTATTATTTAAGTACCGGCTGAATAGGTTCACATAACGCCTTATACATGGACCCAACCGACAATACCCCATTTTTGGTAAGGCCCCAACGGAACTCGTCTGATCGTTGTAACAACTGGACTGTTGTAACAACTGGACTGAAGCTAATATTTTTCCTAGATCATCCAAGAAGTCAATCTAGGACCCACAAGATCACGCATGAACGTCATAGACGGAGGTGATGTTTCCATCACCTTCTGCAATATATCATATTTATGATGCACAATATTGTACAAGGCAGGATATTTTTATCGAAGAGTCGTTGCTCCCAACCATTTTTCCTCCCAGACCCTTATCTGAGACCCATCTCTAATGGAGAAGGAGCCATATGGGAAGAAGTGCTTCTTAGTTGCCATAATACCAACCCAAAAATGTGAATCCCCTGGTTTCCGAAGGACCCGAGAGATTGCTTTTGAGCCAATATACTTCATCCACAATAGGTTCTACCATACACCATCCTCAGTTAACAACCGAGCAAGCCATTTACTTAGCAATACTCTGTTCTTAACCTCAAGATCATGAACACCAAGTCCACCTTAATCTTTCAGACGACAAATGACACTACATTTTGTTAATCGATATTTCTTCTTCCCACTGTCTCCTTGCTAAAATAATCTTGATCGAAAGTAATTCAATCTATGCAAGACTCCTTTTGCTAATTAGAAAAATAAAACCATATATAGTACCATGTTCGTGAGTACTGAATTTATGAGTACCAATTTTCCACTTAGAGATAGTAAATTTCCTTTCCAACTACTAAGAGTTTATATAGTCTTTCCTCGATGATTTTCCATTCAGCAATCGTGAGCCTCCAGTGATGAACCGAAATGCCCTAATAACTAAGTGGAAAACTGCCCAGCCCACATCCGAATAGTTCGGCATAAAGTTTGGCCTCGTCCTGTGCCTCGCCAAAAACAAAACAATTCGCTTTTACCTTTTATGGAAATTTATTTTGAGCTCTGACAGCTGCTCAAACGCTGATAAAATTAATTTCAGGTTTTTTGCTTTGTTCCAGATCGTGATCCATAAAAAGAATTGTATCATCGGCGTACTGAAGGATTGATAAACCCCCATCAACAAAATGGAGTAACACTCCTTCAATCTGACCATCTACTTTAGCGCGCTCAATTAAAATTGCCAACATGGCCGCAGCAATGTTAAATAACATTGGAGATAGGGGATCACCTTGCCTTAAACCTTTTTTTTTTAGAGTATCTACCAACGCCATCATTGACTTTTATGGTGGCACTTCCTTCGAAAACAAAGTTATTAATTAAAGCGCGCCACTCCCTAGAAAAACCTTCCATCCGGGAAGTTTGTTGTACAAACGGCCATTTGACTTTATCATAGGCCTTTTCAAAGTCGATTTTAAGGATAACTCTATTCAATTTTTTGCGGTGTAACTCACGGATTGTTTCATGCAATGTAACGACTCCATCTAGGATATATCATCATTGCATGAAAGCAGTCTGAGTAGGACGCACCACATGATCAGCCACCAAATTTAGTCTAATGGTAGCAACCTTGGTGAATATTTTAAAACATACATTTAGAAGACATATTGGTCTGTACCGCTGAATTTGTTCCGCATCATTAACTTTAGGTAACAGGATGATCTCCCCAAAGTTGATCCGGAAGAGTTCTAGTTGACCAGCATGGAGCTCAACAAATAGATCCATCAAATCACTCTTAATAAGGTCCCACAAATTTTGATAGAACTTAGTTGGAAAACCATCGGGTCATGATGCTTTATTATGCTCCAATTGGAAGACTGCTTTTCTCACCTCTTCTGAGTAAGGATTAGTAAGAATCGCGTTCTCTTCTGGAGAAACCTAGGGGATATCATCGACCCTTGATTCATCTAAGTACACATTTGATTCCTCCAGTTCACCGAATAACCCTTTGTAATAAGACATAATATATGGCTTGAGCTGCTCATGACCCCCCGAGTAAGCCTTCTTCTTGAGTTAGAGAATGAATCAGTTTCTTCTGGTGTCGGCCGTTGGCGACACTATGAAAGTATCTCGTATTCAAATCTCCTTGAAGAATGAATTGGGCCAACTACCTTCGCATTATATTGACTTTTAAGTTCAATTTCTTGCGCAATCAGCGGTCATACTTCAGCAATTGCCTCTAAATCATTGATACTCGATGAAAGAGGGAGCTTCTCCTGCTTAAGCTGCCCAGTTATGTGTCTCGCCCACCCACCAAGGTATCTCCGCAGCGAGCGAAGTTTGTTGTTCCACCTTTTAATGGGGGTCGAGCCAGCAATAGGCTGCTCCCATGCTTTCTTAACCATATCCGAAAACCCTTCTCTAAGCATCCATCCAAGTTCGAATTTGAACGGACGACGACGCTGAGGCGTGGTGTTCCAGTAGTTAGTAAGATAGGAACATGATCCGACAAAGACTCTCTCCGAGGAAGAGCCCGTAGAGAGGAATTTTTTGTTTCCAATCTAAGTTCATTAGTACGTGATCTAATTTCTCGTAATTGGGCTCCGGGAGACAGTTTGTCCATGTAAACTGTCTCCCAACCATTGGTATTTCTCTTATGCTGTGTTTGGATGCATAGAAAGTTGGCATGGAATTGAATTGGACTAAGATTCCAAATCCGAGATAGAAATGAATTGGCTTCTAATTCGATTCTATTGTTTGGATGTGTTTGGAATTTGGTGTTGGAATCAAAGGGTGAAAACCAATTCCAAATCCCGTTTGGATGTAAAACTATGGAATTTGATAAAACATGTAAATCCAGTTTGTGTTGAATCTGGAGGCGAGGCTAGGAGGCGCTGAACGAGGGCGAGCAGGGCAGCACTGGGCACGGGCGAGCAGAGAGAGGCCGGAGCAGCGTCAGGCGAGCGGGAGAGGCCGGGGCGGCGCCGGCCGCGGCTGAGATCGAGCGGGGCGGCGCCGGGCACGGCTGAGATCGAGCGGGGCGGCGCTGGGCACCCTCCCGTCGATCTAGGTCATGCGGCTGCGGGCCAGGTCGTGCGGCGGCAGGGCAGGTCGCGCGGCTGCGGGTCAGGTCACGAGGCGGCGGGGACGGGGGGAGGTAGGTCGCACGGTGGCGACCGGAGTCCAGGGAGACGGGAGGGAGGCAGGGCAACCGGCCAGGTCGCGTGGCGGTGGTCGGAGTCCAGGGAGACGGCGCAGGTCGCGTGGCAGTCGCCGGAGTGCAGGAAGACGGGAGAGAGGCGGGGCTGGTTGCACAGCGGCGGCCGGAGTCCGGGGAGATGGGAGGGAGGTGGAGCAGGTAGCGGGAGGGAGAGGGAGGCGTGAGGGAGATAGACGGGAGAGAGGGCGCGGTTCGATTCAGAGCCTTTCCGAGGTGGAGACCTCGGAAAGTTTTCTGGCCTCGTTACATAGGACGATTCAACGTGCAGAATTTAGATACGTTTCCACGCGAAAATTCTGAGGGCAAACCAAACGGCGGAATTCATGGAATTTGCCCAAATTCCAATTCCATGCCAACTTTCCATGCATCCAAACATAGCATTAAGTCCAAACTGTGGATAGTTGAAAAAAAAGGCCAATGGTTATCGAATCTACCTTTACTCTTCTGATGAGGGTATCTGAGCAAATTAAAATCACCACCTATAATAATAGGATATGGATTAGTTTTTGCTAGATTAACTAACTCACGTAGGAAAGCAGGCTTAAAAGTATAATGTGCAATCCCTTATACAGAAACCAAACTCCAAATGAAATTATCTGATTTATTTCGGATGTGAAGTTTTATATGAAACTCACCACCCGAATTATAAATAATTTCCATGGTCGAAGTTCAGACTCCTATTAATAGGCCGCCAAAACGTCCCCGCGGCGGAAGGGATACCCAATTGAAATCTTCCCTGCCTAAGGGAGATTTAGAAAATTCGTTGAGTAATTCCGTTTTCCTTTCTCGGAGACGGAAACAAAATCTAAAATATAATTTTTAATGGATTCAACAATGTGTAAATGATTAGCCAAGTTTTGAAGACCTCTACTATTTTTAAACATGCCATTCATTTGGAAAGATTTGGAAAGTGTAGCAGATTTTGTGACCCTAGCCTTTTTATTAGGCCAAGCATTATTTTTGATAGAGGAGGCTCTTGATTTGTGATCTGTTGCTTGTAGTTCGAAGCACAAACTCAGCATCGCGTCATCCATTCCTACCTCCAAAACCTCTCTAACAAGATGTGTGAGAAGCTGGCCATCCGAAATGGTGTGCACTTCATCATCATCATCAATAGTAGGAGAAGTACTCGACTTACTTACAACCATAGGAGTGCATTCTAATCTATCGAACTCCATATGTTTGAGAGCCTTGGTCGAAATAGAAATAGCATCTAAAGAATTACCCAAGGACACGCCAACATTAAGCAGTTTAGCAGAGACCTCAAGTGTAGGAAAAAGATAGAAAAGATTTAGAACATCCATCCATACCCTGAGTGTCGAGATTTGCCGCCGCCTTACGACGCATCGCCTTAGCCATGGAATCCTCATCCGTGGCCTTGGCACCATCAGGTTTTTTTCGAAATGGGAGCTTCGCCCCGGCCTCTGCATCAATTGATGCACACAGCCGTTTTATTGCATAGTTTAACATTCAAAGGTTATACAACTCAAGGATCACACAAAGTGTACACAAATATTAACCAGTGGAAAATAAAAAGGAAAAGACTCTTATGCATGTTGCAATCTCTTAGTAGGCTGCCAGCCACCCTGGTTGTAGATATCCCGAGCAACCGTCTCCAGACGGCTGCATCCGGAATCCATATGCGCACGCTGAGCCTCCGGTAGTAGGTATGACCATTCGTGGATCCAAGTGCGTAACCATACGGATAACCTGTAAGAAATTAGCATTTGATCTTCTGTTAAAGACAATATCATTGCGACAATTCCATATAGCCCACATCAAGGCACAAATACCCGTTCGGATTTGTCCTTTAGATATATTATCAACACCATTTAGCCAATTTCCAAACATATTTGTAACATTGGCCGGTGAAGGCAAATTAAAAGTATATTGGATGGTTCTCCAAATCAGCTTTGCGAAGGAACAATCGAAAAATAAGTGATTTATTGTTTCATTATTATCACAGAAAACACATTTCCTACAACCATTCCAATTTCTTTTTGCGAGGTTATCTTTTGTGAGAATTACTTTTTTATAAAGGAACCACATGAAAATCTTAATCTTCAGTGGTACCTTTATGTTCCAAAGATATTTGCGCAAGAAAACCGTATGGTCATTCATCATGTCTCGCGTACATGGATTTTACCGAAAATGCGCCGGTGGTAGTTAAATTCCGGACAAAAACATCCGGGTCTTCCGTCAAATTAACCCCGATTAGCTGCTGAAGTAGTAATAGCCAAGCCTCCCATTTATCCGTAGATAAAGTTCTCCTAAATTCGATATTCAAAGGATTACTCGTTAGAACATCCGAAACCGTAACGTTTCTCCGGCGGACAATGTTATATAATGAAGGGTACTGCTTAGCTAACGGTTGGTCACCTAACCATAAGTCCTCCCGAGAACGTGTGTATTGACCATTGCCAACTTTGAAAGAGCCCCGAGAGAAAAATTCATCCTTAACTCCCATGAGCCCCTTCCAAAAGGGAGAATCGGTGGGTTTTGCCGTCACTTGTGACAACGTTTGAGTCCGGAGATATTTATTATGCAGCAACTCTTGCCATACTCCTTCCTCGTTTAAGAGTTTAAACAGCCACTTACTAAGTAAGCATTTGTTTTTTATATCTAACACCTCCACCCCTAGACCCCCTTGATCTTTAGGTCGACAAATAATGTTCCATCTAGTCAGCCGATATTTACGCTTATGCTCTTCATTTTGCCAAAAAACCTTGACTCGTAGAAATCTAATCTTTTCTTTACCCCTTTAGGTATTTCAAGAAAAGATAGCATAAACATTGGAAGACTAGTTAGGACGGAATTAATAAGCACAAGTCTATCTCCGTATGAGAGTAACTTGCCTTGCCAAGCAGCCCAACTTTCGTTCAAAGCGGGTCTCTACTCGGATTCCATTCCTTATTAAGAAGTTTTCTATAATGGATTGGGATTCCCGAGTATCGAAAGGGGAGAGAACCAGCTTCACAACCAAATATTTGCTTATACTGGTTCTCTTCATCCTTCGCCTTTCCAAAACAGAAAATCTCACTCTTATTAAAATTGATCTTAAGGCCAGATAATTGTTCAAAGATACAAAGGATTAACTTCATGTTAACAGCCTTCTGAAGGTCATGTTCCATAAAGAGAATAGTATCATCTGCATACTGTAGAATGGATACTCCCCCCTCAACTAAATGTGGGACAAGACCACCTACTTGACCATCCTCCTTTGCTCTTGCAATTAGGATTGCCAGCATATCAGCAACTATATTGAAAAGGATAGGTGATAGAGGATCTCCTTGCCTCAACCCCTTCCTAGTTTGGAAGTAATGGCCAATATCGTCATTGACTTTTACCCCTACAGATCCTCCCTGAACAAAATTAGCAATTAATTTACACCAATCAGAGCGAAAATCCTTTCATGCGCATAGTTTGTTGAAGGAATGGCCAATTGACTTTATCATAAGCCTTTTCAAAGTCAATTTTGAAAAGCACCCCATCCATTTTCTTCCGATGAAGTTCATGAATGGTCTCGTGTAGGACAACTACTCCTTCAAGTATATGTCGTCCCGGCATAAAGGCAGATTGTGTAGGTTTAATAACCTTGTGGGCGATCCCTGTTATTCTATTTGTACCTACCTTTGTAAAAATCTTGAAACTTACATTTAGTAAGCATATAGGTCTATACTGCTGAATCTGGACAGCATCTTCTTTCTTAGGGATTAAGGTAATTACCCCGAAGTTAAGCTTAAATAACTCGAGATAACCTTGTTGTAATTGAGCAAAAAGGCTCATGAGATCATGCTTGATAGTCTCCCAGAACTGCTTGTAAAACTCGGCTGGAAACCCGTCTGGTCCAGGAGCTTTATTTTGTTCCATTTGAGAAATAGCTTCAAAAACTTCGTCCTCGGTGAATTCAGATATGAGGATAGAGTTTTACTCGGGGAGATTTGAGGTATATCCGCTCCCATATCTTCTCTCATATAAAAGTTGTTTTTAGTTGGTTCCCCAAATAGTTTCTTATAATACTCAGTGATGAAAACTTTAAGATTTTCCTCACCAACGATTGTCCCTTCGTCTTGCTCTAACTGATAAATCTTCTTCTTCCTATGATAAACCATCAGGTGATTACTATATATAATATAGCGGGCTTTCTCTTATCCGTTCGCTTAGGTATCTGACTGTGTAGCGTAGTTCGCCGATTCCCGAGGCTGGAGAGACCTCAGGTGTAGGAAAAAGATAGAAAAGATTTAGAACATCTATCCATACCCTGAGTGTCGAGATTTCCCGGCGCCTTACGACGCATCGCCTTAGCCATGGAATCCTCATCTGTGGCCTTGGCACCATCAGCGGCAGCTCCGTGGCGCGTACTGCGGCGCGCAGAAGTCTGCAGTACCGTGCACTTAGCGGTGATGCACTGATGCCCTTAGAGGAGGAATAGGGCGATGCAGGTCCCACCTCTAAAGTATCCACCACCTCAACCGTAGTTCGATAAATCCTCCCCCGGGAACAACAGCCAGCAGCGTAGCACCCTTCGGAGTCAACGGAGATCCTCCTTATCCGTCGGAGCAGCAGCAGGCGGCACTTGAGCGTAAATACATCGTTATCTAGATAAAGTGGTTAAGCTTAATTTTAGAACGGAGGGAATAGATTGCAGTTGCACTTGATTAGGCCGGCGGCAACATCGCTCGGAACCACGCTCCTATCTTGGGAAACAAAAAAAACACACAGGCTTAGTTTCACAAACATTTCGGAGTCAGTTCGAAGTTCTGAACCTTTGTTTCAACCGAGTCAGTGACAAGCTTGATGATTCTTTTATGTGCATACACAAATAGATGCACCGTCCTCTTCCATCAGATGGTTTGCACAATTGGTTAGTTAACCAACTCAAATTCCATCAGATGTTGAAGTCTCATTGCACAACATAATCACAGTTCTAACCAATAATATTAACACGTGCGCAACACCACCTGGATATAAAGACCAATCAAGTCTACCCATAAGGAATTTAAGCCAATCGAGTTCTTCATCATCAACGGCACCAACTGAAGCAGATGACAACGAAATATTTTTCTTCAGCTTATCAGCTCAAGTTCAAAGAAAGAAATGAACCAGTTAACAGCAAGTGGAGTGCTTAACACACATTGAAGACGAACTCCAAACTGTCAGTCAAATCGATGTGGATGCACCTAGATTCAACCAATGGAGTGTTGGACTGGATTCAGAACAACTTTCAGACAATGTGTGATGATTAAGAAAGTATTTTCACACAGCGACCGCAAGTACAACTTGTGGGAAAACAAGAGTTGAAGAGTAGAGGCAGCAAGTGAGACTGTAGGCTATCATCGTCCCCATCAGTACAACCAAAGAAGAAAAAAGGGATAAAGAAGTCTTGCATATCCTTACTGATTGCTAATGAGTGTTTACCAACTTGCTTGCAACACAGATGGGCAGCTGATACACACATATACATATGTGTGTGTGCCTTTGAGAACAAAAAGGGCACCCTGCTGCAGAGTAGCACTCACCGTTCCTGCAGCAGAAAGTTCATGTTGGTGATGATGACGGGTCTTTATTTTTCTTTCGAACGGGCAGTAATCTTTGCATTCTATTTACCTTTTGTGCCGTTGCAATGTTCAGTTGAGATAAGATAGCTACCCGTTTGACCAGATGATGCTGATCACAAACTGTAAATAAACAGAAATCCCACAAAGGAGAAAGTAAGCTGATTGACCTACCAACTAAACTCGATCGCCATGGCTTTACGGTATATAAGGCATCTGAGGTAACATGAAGTATGAGTGGGTTAGCATCAACTTCTACTAAATGCTGCCCGGTGTAATATAATACTAGATTGTCTAAAGTTATAACTCTTAAATTAATGCCTAAAGTTATACCTTTGTGTAACATTATCCTAGACTGTCTCAATATGCTTTTGGTAAAGAAGTCCCCACGCTGACGATTAAAAACTACGAAGGCACTGACTTCACAAGTCCCAAGTCTGAACATTTCATATGCTAGCTAGAATTCAGTAACTAACCAAACATGGTAGCAACTAACTAACCTAGTGACTTCGTTGCCAATTTGGATAATTTCGCCTTCTTCTTCTTTTTGATTTAGAGTGTGGACAAATTCAACTTTTTTTCTCCCCACCTCACATGAAAAACAAATGTAAACTTACTGCTCTCTTCGTCCTACAAAGAATGTCTCAACTTTATCTAGATTCGCATGTATCTGCACACTAAATCTCATCTATATACATGCATATCTAGACAAAGTTGAGACATCGTTTTCAGGCTGGAGGGAGTATACTATTTTTTCAGACTGTTCGACGATGTATGCATGCACAATTGTAGTTAGACTGGAGAAATTTCCAGTGGACAGAGCATTCATTAGGCAATCCTTATATATTTGTTCATTCATTTATGAACCGATAGATGATCTTATCTGAACCCATGCATAAAAAAAAAACCCCAAGCACCTATTGTTTTTCTCCTCACATCATTTGTACATTATGGTACAAACAAACTGAGCAGAAATTCTGACCTGGCAAGTTGTAACTTTATGCAGCTGCTACTCCATGCAGTGGTCGTCATCATCAATGGCACCAACTGATGCAGATGGCAAATTTTTTTCAATCTTCAGCTCAAATTCAAGGAATAAAATGAACATGTGAACGGCACGTGAAGTGCTCAACACACATGACAAATGAAGTCCAAACTATGTAATCAAATAAAATTTGGATGCAACTTGATTCAACAAATGGAGTGCTGGACTGAATTCAGAGCCGCTTTCAGACAACATGTGAATATGAAAAAATATGCGTATGTATTTCCGCACGGCGATTGCAAGTACAGTGTGTGTGAAAAAGTCAGAGAGTTGAAGAGACTGTACGCCATCATCATCCCCATCATACAACCAAAGAAAGAATTACTAACAATTTTTTATTGCATATGCTTTACCGATTTGCTTGCAACACATAGTCAGATGGGCAGTTGATACATATACATAGGTGTGTGTGCCCCCGAGAACAAAAAGGGCACCCTGCTGCAGAGAAGCACTCACGGTTCATGCAGCAGAAAGTTCATGTAGTGATGATTGGTCTTTATTTTCTGAATTTCTTTCCTTTTTGTGTCGTTGCGATGTTCAGTTGACATATGATACGTACCCCTTTGAGCAGATGATGCTGAGCACAAGATGGTAATAAACAGAAATCCCTCAGAGGAGAAGCTAAACTAACTGAACATCACAACGGCTTTACATTATATAATTTATCATAGGATAATACATTATGAAATATGAGTGGGTTAGCATCAACATCTGCTAACCCCGATGTAATATAATACTAGATTGTCTAAAGTTATACCGCTTAAAGTAATGCCTAAAGTTATAACTTTGTGTAGCATTCTCCTAGATTTTCTCAATAATACTAGTTTGTCAAAAGTTATACCGCTTAAATTAATCCATAAAGTTATACCTTTGCGTAACATTATCCTAGATTGTCTCAATGTGCTTTCGGAAAAGGTCCCACGCCGACGATAAAAGAATGAGAAAGGCGCTGAATTCAAAATGCTCCAGTCTGAACATTCCATATGCTAGAATTCAGAATGGTAGGAGTAGTAACATAACTTTGTGACCTGTTTAGCAATTTGGATAATTTGATCTAGTCATTCACAACCACCACGCAAATTTACTGGGCAAATTACTACATGTACAACAGGAATTAGATTGACCATCCTTCAGGTCAGTCTTTTCAAGTTGAAAGAGAATTCACTAGGCAATCCTATACTCATTCATCTATGAAATGATAGATGATCTCATCTGAACTCACGCACACACAAAAAAGGAAGAAATCCAAACCTAAAAACTCAAGCACCCTTTGTATTCCTCTCGTCACATCACTTGTACAGTATGGAACAACATATTTGAGCAGAAACCTGACCTTGTAAGTTGCAACTTCAGTGCAGTTGCCACTCCATACAGTCATCGAAGTCGATGCTGCTCGAGCAGTCGAGCAGCGCGTTCTGCTGCTGCTCGTACCGGCAGATGTAGTTGAGCCCGACAAGCAGTTCGCAGATCACTGCCTCCGACTTCTCCCGGTCGGCGAAGTACAATGTCTGCAGAAGTAGCACATTCCCCTTCAGTACAATCTGCTGCTGCTCGAAGTTCCTCTCGGCCTGCCACCGCATCGTGTCGTGCGCCATGGGCGCCAGCCACGCCAGTGTCTTCTCCAGCGTCTCCCGCCAGTCGTGCGCGAGGAATGCGTCGTAGATGGCAATGTTCTTGACGTAGGTTCTGAGGTTCTTTCTCAGTGACGCCCTCAGGCTCGACGGCAGCATCTGGTACAGGTCGTCCCGGGCCTCCTCGCCGACGAGGTGCGGGTACTGGAGCAGCTTCTCGATGATAAGGATGATGTTGGCGTAATGCAATGCGAGCGCCGAGCCACCGATCGTCGACGGCGGGGCCAGCGACGTCACCGTGCTCTTCGGACCAAACCGTGGTGTCTTTTTGATTTTGGAGGGGGTGGTCGTCGTCGTCGACGCCAGCGGCGTGGTGAGCATCCCTGACCTGATGGCGCTGATGCAGCTGGCGTCCTCTGAGAACTCGTCGTCGAACCCATCCTTCCATGAAACCGAGCTGCTCAGGCTCAGGCACTCCATGAACAGGTTCCCCCCACAATTGGACGGCCGGAGCCGCGGCGTGTCTGCAAGACTGATAATGGCGATCGGCCCTGACTTGGCAATTGCATTGTCTTGGGCGAGATTGCTGCTCCGGATTGGGGCAGAGTACCTGTAGCTGGAGGTGAGCGGGCCGGATAAAAGCTGCCGGCTCTGGTCGCATTGCCGCTGGCGGCGCGAGCTCGGAGCAAGGAGGTCGAGGCCGAGCATGGGGTCGCCGAAGACGAGGCAGATGCGGCGGTAGACGGCGCAGACGGCGCGCGCGAGCAGGAGCACGGCCTTGTCGTATGTCCAGTTCCAGAGCGAGGCGTCCCGGAGGCGGCGCAAGTCGTGGCGACGCCACCGCGCGCGCTGCTCCAGAGCGCGGCGGGCCTCGTCGGTGGGCAGCTTCCGCGCGGACTGCTCGAGGTCGGCGAGCGCGTCGAGCTCGGCGTAGAGCGCGGCCGTGGCGGCGGCCAGGCGGTCGAGCTGCCGGACGAGCGCGGAGTCGGAGGACGACGCGGGGGCGAAGGGGGCGGACTCGGAGTAGCGGCCGGCGAGGAGGTCGGCGTAGACGTGGTCGAACCCCTGGAGCGCGGGCGCCGCGCAGCGGCGGCCGAGGCGCGCGGCGACGGCGGCGACGCGGTTGAGGGCGTCGAGCTTCTCGGCGAGCGCGAGCGCGAGGAGGCGCGCGTCGTCGCCGGGCACGAGGGCGCGCACGGCGCGGGAGCCGAGGCAGAGCGGGCCCAGCAGGCGGGCGGCCTCGGCGTCGGAGAGGGAGCGGTGGAGGTCCGCGGCGCGCGACATGGCGTTGGCAGCCTCGAACGCCAGGATGCCCACCGCCCCGCCGCCGCCGCCGTCCGCCGACGCCTTCTTGGCCTTCTTGGAGAAGGAGGACGAGGTCGCCATGGAGAGCACCTTGTGGACCAGCGGCTCCGCTACCATGGCTAAATCAAGATTCGCTCGCAAAGAAATGCGAAGGAAATCTAGAGCTCTGCGCGCGCGTCAACCCCTGCACTGCAGAAAGAAACGAATCCCGTCGGCGGTTTGAATTCAAAACACCTTCGATCTCTGAGCGAGGATGGGGAGACGACGAGAGGAGTCAACGGCGGAACAGAGCAGAGCAGAGCGCAGGCCGGACAGCATTGACAAAAAAAGATAAGAGCAAGAAACAAAAGAAGAAATTGTCGGGAGCTGAGATGGCGCGGCCAGAGAAATGGCGGGTGGAGAAGATTGGGGTGCCGATGGAGGAGCTGAGATGGATGGGGAAGACGAAAGGGGAGTGAGCTCAGATGCATTCGGCCATGGCCATTGATGCGAGCTAGCTGGTGGCATTAAGTCGCCATAAATCGGAAACCAACAAAAGCAAACGACCTCTCTCTACTCTAGCTGCCTCACTCACTCACTCACCTCTGCTCAGCTCAGCTCACGCTCGCTCAGTGCAGTGGTTGGATCCGCCCGTGTAAACTTTTCAGCCCCTTCTCCCCTCACTCTGACTGGTGGGGCCAAACACTGAGATGTGCTGCTGGGTCCACCTGTCAGTGGAAAAGCTGCACGTATGTGGCGCAGGTGTAGTACAGTAGTTGACGCATTTCGAAATGGCAGGTGGACTTTGGAGCAAGTAAACTTACTGCAACTCGTACGCACGGGCACCTTCCTCTCCTCCTCTTTTTCGTTCTTTTGGCTGTTGCCGCATTTCGAAAAGTCAACCATGAAGCGGAGATTCGAGCCAACATCTCGATGCATCCTTAAGGGCATCTCCAACCCAACGACCCAAATGGACAGTGTATTTCATCCGTTTGGGTCGTCCCGCGGACACGCGGATGTCGCGCGGACGCACACAGACGTCCGTTCTTATTTTTATTCCCCAACCCCACACACGACCCAACCGGACACCATCCTCACCTGCGTCCACGGCAGCTTGCGAGCGACAGCAGCGGCGCGGCAAGGACGGCGTGGCGGGCGAGGCCGGGCGGGCGAGAGAGCGCGGACGTCGAGCGCCTCGCCGGCCTCGAGCCTCCGACGTCGCCCTCGCACTCGCCGCGCCGGGCCGCAGGTCCACCTCCGCCATCCCCATTCGCCGCGGGCTTGGCCCCATCGCGGGCTTGGCCGTGGCCGTGCGGGAGCTCGCAGCGGAGCGCGCGGGCGAGGTGCGACCGGGAGGAGACGCGGTGGCCGTGCGGGAGCTCGCGGCGGAGCGTGCGGGTCATGGACGTGCGGCCGAGCGCGGTGGAGGTTGCAGCTATTCACGCCTGGGCGCTCGCACGGACGCGCTCTCCCGGTGCTGGCACGGCCTATGGCGCAGCAGCCCGCTCATCCTCGACGACGCCCACCTCCTCTGGGACGGCCCCGGCGTCGACCGGCGCGCCCCCGCCGCCGCGGTGGTCTCCCGCGTCCTCGCCTGGCACCCGAGCCCGTTCCGTCGGGTCGGCGCTTCGGCCGGGGCGGCCAAGCACGGACGCCGCGGCACGGCGAGCTCGGCGCCTCGCGCACGCGCGAAGCACGGCGAGCTCGGCGCCTCGCGCACACGCAGCACGACGAGCTCTGCAGCGGGCCACCATGGCGCCAGCGAGAGAAGAGGCGAGGCCTCGGGTGGAGGCGCCGCGAGGCGCTACAGGGCGAGGCCGCCCCGACGCGCGGCGAGTCGTGCGCGGACGGCATCAAGGCACGGCGCGATGGCGAGGCGAGGGCGTGGGCGGAGCTTCCGCGTCGCCCGGCGGAGCTGAGCGGGCGACCACGGCCGAGCCGCACCTCGCGGGGCGGCCGGCTCCGGTGGCGTGGCGAGCGGCCGGCGTGGGCGGCGTGGGCGGAGTTGCGGCGCGCGGCCACGGCGGAGCCGTAGCGCGCGGCGTGGGGGGGTTGCGGCGGCGTGGCTCGCGCGCCCGTTCGCCGCGCGGGCGCTGCCCGTCATTGCGGGCGCCGCTCCGTGCGCGGCCGAGGACGCCGCCGTGGGCACGGCCCCGTTCGTCGCCGCCGTTCGCCGCCGCCGTGGGCGCGGCCTCGTTCCTCGCCGCCGCCCGCGCGTCGCCGTCGACGAGGTTTGCCGCCGGAGCTCGTTTTGGCGGCGGCAACTTCCGGCATGGGTGAAAAAAAGTGAGGAATCGGCGACGGCGTTCTCCATGCGTCGGCGACGGCGGTAGTTGGCTAGGCCGGCCAAAATCCGGTGGCTATGCCGGTCATCTCCATGGGAAAAAGAAGACGAGAGGAGAGAGAAAGTGTGGGGCTGGAGGATAGAAACGGACGTCCGGAGCGAGTCCGGAGTCAGCCGGACGGACGCAAAGTCCGCCTAAATTTAAGACGGGTTTGGGTCGCGCCGGACTTTATTGCTGTCCGTTTTTGGGTTGGGTTGCCCCGTTGGGAGCAGGTTTTGTCCGGGAAGACCCAAACGGACGACTTTTTGCATTTGGGTCTGCCCCGTTGGAGATGCCCTAAGTAAGAGCATCCTCCCTCAAAGCAGTTCCTAAAGTTTTTTTTAGGGTGTCGAACATTTAATCGGTCCTAGGCACGCGTTCCAAATACACTTTTCATCTGACACGGCTCAATACGCTATTCGGCTCCCCCAGGCCGTCCCTGCATCATAGGGGATGTTTCGGACGCGCCGGACAGAGCGCAAATCGAGATGGGGAGCAGCGGTCGTGTTGGAGCAGCAATGCCTCCACGGTCGCCGTCGCCTGGGTTGTCGTCGTCTTTCGAGGGGGAGTGGGAGTTCGAGTTTATCGTCGTCCTCAATGATGACCCACTCGGCATCAAAAGGCTGTCGGATAAGTTCGTCGTCGGCAAGGAGCTGGCCACGTTGTCGTTGTGGGAGGCTAGCTGCAGCTTTTGCCGGTGGGCATTGGACGTGCTCTTCGACGCACGGCAAGATGTACCTCCACACCAGCTAGGAGAAGTTTGCGCGCTCCCACGGCCTCCAAGCCGACTGCGTGCTCAACTTCTCCTACCAAGGCGGCGGGGAGATGAGGGTGAAGGTGTTCGTCAACACGTCCTGCCGCTGACACTACCATAACAACGATGACGAAGACGATGATTGAACATGACGAGTATTCTTTCTTTGCAGTGAAGATGGCCGCCGGCTAACTTAAGCCACTAGTGTACGTTTCTGGATATTCTTCATGCGCATCAAAAGAACTGGATATTCTTCATGCGCATCGAAAGAACAACAACCGAGAGTGTTCTTTTTGGCAGCGAACACACAAATCTACGAGGCCAACACTAGTTAGTTTTCCTCATTTTATAATTTTTTAACCATATTCCAAACTTTATACTCCCTCCGGTCCGAAATAAATGTCGGACGAGACATTTTACAGAAACAGCCTCGTCTTTATTTGTTACTTAACCCGCAGTCTACGAATCCTATTCTATCTCCGTCCCGAAATCCCAACGGCCCAACCCACAGCTGGAGACGCACGGACTGGTTCTCTCACGGAAAAAAAGGCAAACAGAATTCTTCCTCGATCCGTCTCCTTCGATCCCCCTTCTGCCCAACCCAACCTCGATTCCGATCCGATCTCGCCGGCGCAACACCTGACCTGGACCTCCTCCCTCCTCTCCAGTTCGAGCCCTCCGCTCTCTCGCGTCAGATCCATGAGTCTGAATTGGTCCGTGAGTTATTCCCCATTTTACACACATGGGGTTTTCATCTTTTATTTGCAGTAGGCTGCTTAAGGTTCTGTTTGAAGTTACCTGCTTGAACAGGGTTTTCATCTTTATAATTTAGTTTCAGCAGTTGCACATGACTGTGCCATGATCTTCTAATTTAGAATCAATTATCTCTCTGGTGGCAAATCTTGAAATGCAATAACAGGAGTGTCCGAGTGTGGCATTATGGTGTAGTGATATTCGGTAGTCGAGCTTATAAGATACCAGTAGTTCACTTTTAGATTACCCTATATCCATGCAGTTTGATCTGTAGCTATCTTGATCATACTTAATCTAGTTACGTTGACAGAATTTCAAACCTTACCATTGTACTAATAGACCTGCCTTATTTAAGACAGCTGCAAAGGTCGTCCACATTATTGTGAGGCCGGAATAATGATGCTGCGAAGTTAGTTTGTTGAAGCTACAAGTCTATCGGCGGAGCTTCAAAGGCGGCCACCGTTGTCAGCTGCAAAGGTGGGCTAGCATTGTTGCGAGGCTTGCCGATGCTGCTGCAAACAAGCTGTTTCGATGACGGCGGTCGCAGCTCACGGCGATGGGCGGCGCTGATCGCGGCCATGGGCGAAGGTTGCTGCAGCTCAGGTCGATATACAGCGCCAAGGGCCCTGCCTCTGATTCATGCTGGATTCGTCGTGCAACTGCAAGGAGGAGGGATAGCAAATAACATGTGCAGTACGGTGGATGATCTGACGACGATCATAATATGGAGCAATGGGTTGTATGAATATGGAATATTTGTTCTGGACATGATTGTACAAAGTGTATTACAATGAGAAGTCGCAGTGTGTACAAGCTATCTAGTGTCTGTGTACAAGCTAGTACCTAGAAAAACGTGGGACGTAGCGCTGTCAACTGGATACGCGGGGAGCAAAAACACTCTGTATGCAACAAGCTAAATAGCTAGTACGATGTCCGCGTCCGACCGGCGGATGTCCGCGGATATGCCAACTTATTAACGCGGACTCCACGGACAAGGGAATTAGCTAACGCGGCTTATGCGATTAATGGAGCGGATGTCACGGACGTGTCCAGCTGCATCCTGACTCGCCGATGATAGGGCGCCTCCGCCCAGAAAAACATGCCGGCGCGGTGGGCTTCCTCGCCGGTGCGGCGGCGCCCCGTCAAGTTCGCCAGCACGCTTCCGTGCGTGGCCGAGGCAGTCTGGAGACGCTGCCCGCACGATGGCGAGGGTCAGCTGGCCAACAGGATATGAGGATCCACAATTTTCATGATTTCAGAAGGATTTATTTGTAAAAATGCATGTCTATTAACTGTCCCACACTTATTTCGGACCGGATGGAGTATTAGTTTGTGTAATGTTCCTACTCTCTATTGAAATGAAAATGCAAAAAGATAAAAAAAATTATTTTAATGAAAAAACAAGTTTAGGGGCCGCGGCTAGAGAGCAGATGTGCCCCAAACGCGGTATGAAGTGGAGGTGTCCTTCAAAGTCCTTCAAACTTTCAATCTGGCACCGTTTCGGAACGCGACTGAAGATGCTCTAAGCGGATTTTTTTTACTAGAAGCGAATAGAGATTTGGTGCACATGGATGGCAGCAATGTTTTTATTTACAAAAAATCCAAATTATATTTTTAAGTTTCTAAAAGTTTTGAAAAGAATCATGGTGTAGCCAGTAATGTATATCACAAACTTTTCAAGTACAAATAATGTGTAGTTTGGGCTACACAAAAATGACAAAAGTATAGATCACATAGTGATTTCAAATCTCTCAAAAATGATTGACTTCGTCATTTTTGTGTATCTCAGAATACAAAATATTTGAAGTTGAGATTTTGCATGTTTGTGAGATATACCATTAGCTACTTTCTGAATTTTTTCATAATTTTTTAAAACCTGAAAATATAAATTTTCGTATTTTCTAATATGCCAAGAGCACTGGTGCTCTGGGAGCCAAAATGACTTTCCCATTATTATTCATGTGCCAACTGTTATAGTACAATGTAGATGAATACAGGATCAGACCTTGCGCAAGTAGCACAAGGTCATCTTATTTTACTGTACTGAACTGTTCACCGCATCAAATGTGGCTTAGAATTACTTATACACCATGGATGATTGATCCATCTATGATCTACCCTACAGTCCACAGAAGATACAGTAAATACAACATTGGAGTACTTCACAGCTAGGCTTTTGCATAATTTGTTCATGCTAACTTCACAACGAGGAGCGCACATGAGATGAAGGTTGCCTGCATCATCAAGTTAGAGTAGCTAAGGAAGTGCGAATTGCAACCGCATTGGAGGGAAGTTGTAATGGTCACAGGTTAAAGATAAATAGTTCTTTCTATGACATGGTGATTATGTGAAAGAAAATAAGGAAAAACCAACTTGGTAATTATAATTCCAGAATGCACACTTAACACTTCACCCAGATTTTCAGTGTGGTGAGGACCTGAAGACTTCTTCATGAGAGTAAATCTGAAGAAGAAACTTACATTGACTCTACGACGAGGGCTGAAGCACCACCCCCACCGTTGCAAACTCCAGCAACCCCAAACTTCCCATGTTTCTGTCTAAGAATCTGTGGAGCAAACAAAAGCTAGAATTTTAACATGGAAGATGATGCAACTATAAAGAAGAAGCACCGAGTAGCCTCGGACAACAGCAGTCTCAAGATATTTAACTTCAAAGCCATGTTGTCTTATTGAAAGATGAAAATTCTTGAGCTACGCTGGAGAAAGGGAAGCGCAATGGGCGACAACGAAGAAATGATAATCACACCCTTGCACACTTATAGTTAACTAGTTTTGATGAAACATAAATGGGGGGTAAACCGGTACTATAACAGTGAAGAGTGATCTAACAAAGACGATAAATTCATCATGATCTCCCAGTTTGTACCGGAAGGAAAGCATACCCCGAGCAAAGTGACTATAATTCGTGCACCACTGCAGCCGATAGGATGGCCTAGAGAAACAGCGCCACCACTTAAATTTAGCTTTCCCTGAAATAGTGAAACATCTATTAATATTTGTGAAACTATTTGGCACTGCCCATTTGCTTTACATAGTTAACAATTTTTGATTGAGACTGACAGGAGGGATGCGAAGAAGCCTCTGATTTGCTACAGCAACAACCTGAACATCGAAAAGTATATAGTTTAGTTTCGCCTTATTCTTCAGCCTGACTAATATTCAAACTAACAAGACCAAGATTATACCGAGAAAGCCTCATTTATTTCATAATAATCTATTTGTGAAGTTTGGAGACCCGCATTTGATATTGCCTTTGGAATAGCAAGAGCCGGAGTTGTTGTAAACAGCTCAGGTGCCTGTATTTATTTTAGAAGTTAGTACAACACTCGGTGTAATGCATATTAACAAAAAATATTAAAATCAAGAAGATGTGTACAGCAATAGGTCCTGGAGTTTAAAAGACATGTCAGGTTCACAGCTTTGAGACACAGAAAAGGATAATGCTGGTACCAGACTTCACTTAGAAGAACAATGGGTCGAGATTTCACAAACGACATTTGTTTCATCGAAAATGATTGATGTCAAGGCATGTAAGATTTACCTGAGCAGCATCCGCATACCCTCTGATCCTTGCAAGAACTTGAAGGCCAAGGTTCTTAGCTTTCTCGCCACTGACTAGCACAATTGCAGCAGCACCATCACTGTATATTGCAAGATAACAATGGCACTACGGTTACACTTCAAGTAAACATCGCTTGCATAATCTCTTAACCGTGGAGAAAGCCTAGAATTCGAGCTTTCGAATAATCTAGCTTCAGTACACTCCAATGACGCAGAATAGACCCTTGATTTTTTACTACTGAAGATACATAACACAGTTTGACTGCATATTCCAATATTCCATACAAAAGGTAATTTGGAAGTAGTAACATAATTCTGAATGAATTTTTTACGCTTAGAAGTATTGAATAGGGGCACTTCAATCACAGAGCTCAATATCTACTAGCTTAAATTATAAATTATGATATCATTCTGACATCATTTCAGTAAAAAAAATTATGATATCATTCTGGACTATGGCTGCACATGAACACAGAACACAACTCTGCAAGGTTTCCATCTAAGGAACTATCTACAAAGATGGTAGATGACTAGTCAGAGTATGAAAATAGCGAACCTTATACTAGAAGAATTGCCTGCAGTTACAGAGCCAGTCTTCTTAAAAGCTGGTCCCAGTTTCCTCAGCTTCACTGGGTCATACTGTGCACATAGATCGCCAGAGGAAATGTCATAAAAACCGGAAGAAGACTAGAAAGGGTATGCTGATGGTTGCTATTGCCACTACCTAATTTTTTTTTATCGCCAAAAAATTCTATTGACCCTGCAACAGTAAAATCAAACCATGCCTACTGCAGAGATGACATCAAAAAAAAAATTTCCATCCCTATGACATTTCACTAGATTTTTGGACTACCTTTGCAAGACTCTCATCCTTGTCAACGATAACTGGAGGTCTCCCTCTACCAGAAGGAACTTCAACCTGGGTAGCAAGAAATTTTTGAAATTGCTGCCTAAGTGTCCACCATTCGTACAGAAGCTGGGTGTTTGCCTGTTTGGCATATCAGAATCATGCACGTACCGGAGTGATTTCCCAATCAAACGCGCCGCTGTCTCGAGCTGCTATTCCTTGTTCGTTGCTCTTGACGGCATAAGCATCCTAGACAAAAGAGAGAAGCATGTCCAAATATTCATTAGGCCCTAGGTGACGAGGTCTGATTGCAGAAAAAGTTTGTAACTCATAAAGAGTGGTAGTACTAGCAACCTGCTCCTCCCTTGAAATGGAGTGCTGATCCGCACACAGCTCGGCACACATCCCCATGTGGAAATCATTGTACACGTCCCACAATCCGTCCTTGAGCATCCCATCGATCACGACATCATGTCCAAACCGTGATCCTCGTCTGCATTTTATTTTGATAGGCCAATGTAAGCAAGCTACAGGAAATGATGCTGGGCTCACTGAAAGCTACAGCTTGACATTATGAGAAGGAAAATACAGACAGACCTTGTTTCTGCCAAGTATTTGGGGGCATTCGACATGCTCTCCATGCCACCGGCGACCACGACATCGTTGATCCCCAGCTGAATCGACTGCGCCGCAAGCATGACAGCTGGCAGGAGCAGGCAAGTAGCACATGTTTGTTAGAAGCAGTGACAAGCAACTATCAGAGTGCGTGTACTTTGTAGGTGACACAACAAGATGGATTACCCTTCATCCCTGAGGAGCAGACTTTGTTGATGGTGGTGCAGGGGACGGTGTTGGGTAAGCCGGCGCCGAGAGCGGCCTGCCTGGCGGGGGCCTGGCCCAGGTTGGCGCTGAGGACGTTGCCCATGAACACCTCCTGCACCAGCGCCGGGTCGACGTTCGCCCTCCGGAGAGCAGCTAATTGGACGGAAGAGAGCACGGCATGACTGACTACTTGGATCCACGCTTCCAGCTACGGCGATGCGATTGCTTAATTAGCGGAGGAAATAGAAATGTTACCCTGGATGGCGACGGAGCCGAGCTTGGTGGCGGGGAGGGAGGAGAGCGCGCCGAGCAGGGCGCCGATGGGCGTGCGGGCGACGCCGACGACGCACACGTCCCGGGGATCCAGGCCGTCGGGGGCACCGCTAGCGCCGGCGCTCGCGGGCGGCGCCATGGAGTTGCTGCTGCTCTGTGTGTGCTAGGCTGGAGCTCGCCGGCGGCGGGTGGCCGGA
The DNA here is from genome assembly GCF_022539505.1 of Lolium rigidum. Classification (NCBI taxonomy): domain Eukaryota; kingdom Viridiplantae; phylum Streptophyta; class Magnoliopsida; order Poales; family Poaceae; genus Lolium; species Lolium rigidum. The sequence goes on from NC_061513.1 coordinate 308,872,889, forward strand.
GATGGATTTGGTTTTTTTGGGGGGTTGGAGAGGCGGAGACGGCAGCGGCGAGACGGTACCTACTGATCGATCGAGAATGACGAGGAGAGAGAGAGAAAGAGAGACCATGCTGTGCCGTGCCGTTAGAGGACAACACAATGCCGTTTTGTGTTTGGGTTCTCAGGCATCTCTAGCGCGGTGACCCATTCCGCGCCTGCCCGAATGGGTTCAAATAGATAAAATGGCGGTCCAACGTGGTCACGCATCGCAAAAGAGAATGGTCGCGATGTCCGGAACAACCCAAACCCCCAAATCTGGGCCGTGTTTGCATGGCCGCGTATGGCACGCAGCGTCCGGTCGCGTCCGCCTGCTCGCCTCCCTTAGGCTCAGCTGTCGGTGGGGGGCGCGCATCAGTATTAAATGTGAACTGGGAGGGATCTGTCCCTGTCCAGTCCACTTCCCACTCCACTCGACAGTTCCCCACGCACGCGCAACCGCCGCCATGGCCCCGAAGAGGAAAGCTTTCGCTCCCGGCGCCAACGACGGCGAGGCTAGCAGCAGCCGCCGTCCTCCGTCGGCGCTGAGGGCCGGGGGACCACCGCGGCGGTCTCTACATCGGAGAGGCCGCCCGCATCTGCGTGGCATTGACGCAACCCGCGCCGCTGCTGCCGAAGTCGGAGGAGGAAGATGACCCGGACATGTGCGCCGCGATGGCGCTGTTGTTATCACCAGATTTTGGCTAAATCAGGAGGTGGGCCGCGATCAGGATGGGCTTGGAAGATTACACGTGGAAGATCCCTGAAGCGGCCTTGCACGGAGAATTTGGGCTAGATTGCCCGTGTATCTTTAATAATAGTAGATTGTATCGTAGAGTTTGTCTCGTACACGGTGGGGATTATTCCCACGTTAGAAAGTCCGCTGGACTATAAATATGTATCTAGGGTTTATGGAATAAACAACAACCAACGTTCAACACAAACAAATCTCGGCGCATCGCCAACTCCTTCGTCTCGAGGGTTTCTCCGGTAAGCATCATGCTGCCTAGATCGCATCTTGCGATCTAGGCAGCACCACCTGCCCACGTTGTTCATGCGTTGCTCGTATCGAAGCCTTTTTGATGGCGAGCAACGTAGTTATCTTAGATGTGTTAGGGTTAGCATTGTTCTTCGAATTACATGCTTTCGTTATGCAACCCTTGCACATCTAGCCGCCCTTACACCTATCTTAGGTGTAGGGGCGCACCCCGCTTGATCATAGTTTAGTAGATCCGATCCGTTACGATTGCTCCTTGTTTCATCAAGGATTAGTTTAACATCCGCAATAGTTAGGCCTTACAAAGGGTTGGAGGATCCAGCGGCGTGTAGGGTGGCGTTTGCTAGCCCTAGAAAGGATGTTCGGGGATCAACCTCGTGTTGGTTTTTAGGCCCTGTCTAGGATCGGCTTACGGTCGCCGTGCGCGAGCGCGAGGCCCAATCGTGAGTAGGATGATCCGATTATGCGGTGAAAACCCTAAATCGTCGTAGATCTAATTAGCTTTATCTTGATCAAGCAGGACCACCATATATTCGGACACCTCGTCCGAATCATGGGTGGATCGGCTCTTTGAGCCGATTCACGAGATAACCCGAGAGCCGATCGAGGCTCGTATTTAATGTTTACGTGTATGCCATGCGAGGAAACTAAGCGAGGCATCATCCACACCTTCCCGACCAGGTATAGGTCGGGTGGCACGCCCTTGCGATAGCATCGGCGCGTGCGACCGAGGAGGCTTTGCGGGCCGTCGCTGCGAGGGACCGGGGCCGGCCGCAGCCCTAGTTGTTCCCGGCTCTACCGTGTTGACCGTCTCCGCCCGCCGGGGGTTTCGACGTCAACACATTCCGGCACGCCGGTGGGACAACCTTCGACATCCACAACATCGCCATCTACATCCGAGATGGCGGAAGATACTCCGGTCACGTACGAGGATCTGCCTGACGAGCTCAAGAAGAAACATGACGAGATCAAGGCAACCCTCGAGGCCGAACTCATCGGCTCTTTCCACCGAACCCGCTCCCATGGCGTCAGGTGGAAGGGTTTCACACCTGAAGGCGCACTCGATGGAGTGGACCTTTCCGCCCCGTCAGAAGAACGCACCGGGTCGCTGCGGCAGGAAATCAACTACATGGTGGCTCATTCGCTGCACCGCCACTCTGAGAGCCCGGTGAACACTTTGGAGCGTGTCGCTCTGCGCGTGGTCCAGGAAATCATGAGCCACCGGTATTCTCCGTCGGGACCAGCTCTGGGGACTTTCAAAGGAGAGATGCCACTCCAGCCCCAGCCGTTCGCATGGGCAGCACCGGAACCGCCGAACTCATCGGCATACGTCGTCTACAAGATTGGTGGTGATCCTAGTGACTACCAATTCCTACCCGAGGCACCCAAGGAGATCCCGCACGGATACGCGTGCGCATACGTACTCGGACCGCAACGCCCGGGCACTCTCGAACCGAGGCGCAACGTCGGGGGCCTCGCGGAACGGCAGGAGGAACGTCGGGAGCCGACCCCGAGAAGCAAACGTGGCTAGCTAAGTACGCCACTCCGACAAACCTCCGGAGCCCAGCTCCTGCAGGTTGGCTTAGAACCGGAAAAGCAAGCATGGCTGGTTAAGTATGCCACCCCGGCGAATCTTCGGGGTTCGACACCTTCAGCCATCACAGCGGATCAGATCTCGTGCAATCCTGAAAGATCGGTTCGGCATGATGCCGAAAAGGAAGACGTTCGGCTACACCAAGCCGTACCCCAACGACTACGAACTGATCCCGCTACCACCCAAATATCGGCTCCCGGACTTCACAAAGTTTAGTGGATCAGATGGTTACAGCTCCATCGAGCATGTGAGCCGGTATTTGGCACAGTCGGGCACGATCTCAGCATCGGACGAGTTGCGTGTGAGGTTCTTCGCACGAGTCCCTCATAGGATCGGCTTTCGGGTGGTACACATCGCTGCCACCGAACTCCATCCGGACTTGGAAGCGATTGGAAGAGCAGTTCCATGAGCGGTATCACTCGGAGGCTTCCGATGTTGGTATTGCCGATCTAGCGCAAGTACGACGAAGCGCGGGGAAACAAGTGTCGAATACGTCCGGCGCTTCAGGACCATTAGGAACCGATTCTTTTCGGCTCATATAAGTGAAAAAGAAGCGGTCGAGTTGGCGGTGGTGGGTCTCTCATCATCGATTAAGGACGTGGCCTCCCAAGCAGACTACCCTTCATTGGCGCACATGGTGCGAAGGCTGTCGGCATATGAGCGAGCGCCACCCGGATGTTTACCAGGACAAATTCAAGCGCACGGTGACCCTGGTTGAGGCGGACGAGGATGAAGGGGCTGCGGGAGATCGAGAGGTAGCAGTGGCTGAATGGACTCGAGCGACGAGGCCCCGTGACCTGCAAATGGGTGAAGCCACAAGGCCCTCCAAAAGGGTTCGACTTCGACGTGACCAAAGCCGAGCAGATTTTTGATCTCTTACTCACGGAGAAGCATATAAAGGTACCCGAAGGCCACAAGATCCCCACGGTGCAAGAGCTGAACGGAAAGCCATACCGCAAGTGGCATAACACGTTCACCCACACCACCAACGACTGCAGGGTGTGGCGGCAGCAGATCCAAATGGCGATAGAAAACGGACGGTTGATTTTCAACCAATACGCCATGAAGGTCGACACACACCCCTTCCCCGCCGTAAATATGGTGGAGTATACTTACCATGGGGGGTGCCAGCCGGATTCCTCGTGCAAAACCAACATGGTAAATCTCGGGCACCACTCTGGTAAGGATGGAGATGAGGGCAGCTGCTCTTATAGCAAAGATACAGAGGAAGCCGCTCCACGCGATCGGCTCCGCCAAGACGGCAAGCGCTACGTCACAGAGGGAGAGGTGAAAAACATAAGGTATCAACGACCTCTCTCTGATCACCTCCACAACAAGTATGTGAGTCAGTATGACCAACGCCGGCGATACAACGGCGATAACGAAGATCGTCTGGCTAGAGACGACAGGAGATGTCGTCGGCATGATCATGATGAGGAGGAGCACGAGCGTCGTGCCAAGGAAAAGCTGGGGGAGCAAGTCAACGAGGATAGGCATTGGGACTGTACCTTCTTCAGACACTGCTGGGATTCAGGAATGAGCCGATTGCCCACAATCGGCAATTGCCCGTAATGCAACCAGAATAAGAAGGAGGCGAGCCAACGTGTCCGTATTCAAGCGCTTAGGGCCTCTCCCGCCACGGAGCAAACGAGCTGAGTCCCTCGGTCAAAAGATCTCGAAGATTCGGAAGACGAGGGGAAGAAGAAGACAGGTATCACCGGCCAAGGTGGTGCCCTGATGGACTTAGCTGTTCCCAGAAACGCAGGGTTCAGCGATTGCGCGGCCTGGAGGAAGCCGAGAGGTTATACTTGCACACATTGAGAAAAGCAAGGCCTGATCTGGCTGAGAAGGTTCAGCGAACCCTGGATGAAGTGGGTCGTCCACGGAAAATGGAGTGGCGCCCCAAGCAGAGGAAAGCCGATGATGAAACATCGGCTGGCACAAACATGGTGCTCGTTCTTCCGACGAAGCTTAGTGCTCCACGATCACATGATGCACTCAAGGTGGACGACAGCAAGCACACCAACATGATAAAGTCAGAGATTGGGCTGGTTTTATCTACCGGCCTGAGCGAGTAGCAAGAGCACGTCAATAAGCAAACGTGGCGAGGCTGATCCTTGTGATCGGCCCCAAAAAAAATTTTTTTAAGGGACCTCACAAAACCTTCACCGAGCAAGCAACGTGGAGGCCGATTCCAGCAATCGGCCAAAATTATCCTCACCATCCATTCTGCCTGGGTTCAACATGTTATCCAACAGAGCCGATACCATCAATTCTCTTGACGAATCGGCTCGGGGGGGCACCCAGGTGGATAAAACACGAGGATATGCAGTGGAAGCGTCCCATCCTTTGGTGATGGGTATTGAAGTATGGGGGCCGATGCACAAGTCGGCCGTAAAAAATGCAAAAAATTCGAAAAATTTTGAGCACAGCCGATGCAGCAGACATCGACTTAAGGATATAAAAGCCAATGCATGGCCGTCGACTCAAGAGGAATAACTGTTTCGATCAGAGGGTCAATGGAGCACGAAGGGAGATTTTAATGGAAGAACTCCTCAATGGAGTAGTTTAAAGGCTCGGATCTTCTCTTCGAGAACAATGCCAAGAGCAGCCTGGACGTGCAGATCAGATCAAGGATGGATTGTATTAGATCCGCCGAAGGAAAGGATCAGATCAACAAGGCGCAAGGGGCACACTGAAGAAGCTCGGGGGGCAGCTCATCCTGAAGGTTCTCTGCTCTGGGGAGCTGATTTTTGTTGGAATCGGCTGGCTCTGCATTGTGGCGTGAGGTCAATGGCAACATGATTGGCTATTTCGCTACCTTTCTCGCCTTGACTAAGGCTTGGAGGGCCGCTACCTTGGGAGTTGCTATTTTTGAGAGCCAATTGGAGTTGCATTGGCTGACACTGCATCATGATCTTCTCAGGGAGGAGCTGGGAAGGAAAAGCCGTCGTCTTGTACGAGGTTTGGACCGCGCTGGTGCTGCAAGAAAAGGAAGGAGACTGGTTTCTCAAGTTAGCCGATGAACAGTCATCGGCTGCGGGATTGCAAAACACCACGGTCAAGAAAAACAATAATAGTCCGATTCGTTGCTATCGGTCTTGGTATGGCAAGCGGAAGGATGGAAATTGGATTAATGAAAGGAGAAATTGAAAGAGCAATTCTCATTAATTCAAAGGAGCGGATTTACAAGAAGAGCCGATGGCTCTCAAAAGAGGGATCTGGTGCCTAGTGCACTGCTACTGCTAGTCCTACTCTACTAGTCGTCGCCGTCCTCATCATCGCCGTCGTCAAGGTCGTCGGCGCTGCTCCCAGGAAGCTCCTCGCCGCTGCTTCCCCAGCCGTCGGCTGGAGCTTCCTCCTCCTCCTCGTCATCATCATCATCCTCGCTATCCGCCCAGCTGCGGAAGCGCTTCGTTGGAGGATACCCAGCGGAGGAGGAGGAATCCTCTTCTTCCTCCTCATCTTCTTCTTCCTCGTCGTCATCATCGTCCTCGCTGTCCGCCCACATGCGGGAGCGCTTCTTCTGCGGAAGCCTGACGGAGGGGGGGGCCTTGGTCCTCTCCGCTTCTTCTTCTTTCTTCTCCTTGTCAGAGGAGATGGGGTTCGCCCCGGAGCGGGGATCGTCCTCTTCCTTG